>NW_020837946.1:67577440-67667283 GCF_003676395.1 Aethalodelphis obliquidens | reverse complement strand
CACACACACACACACACACACACACACACACACACACACACACACACTCCCCACCCACCGCATGCTTCCTCCATCATCGCTTTGCCTTTTTTTTTTTTTTTTTTTTTTTTTAACTTAAGAATGATGTACCGGGAACAACTACAAAGTACAAAAGATGAATCTATGGATGTGACACTTGTAAAGGGTAACCCTATTTCACAAGTGAGATGGGACAAAAAAGAAAGAAAAAAAGGCCACTGAAGCAATAACTGCTCACTGAATTACCATTAAATTCTAAGATTTACAATCCAACGTACAGTAAGTGCATATCTAATGGAGTTTGTCCTCTAAAAGAATATAAAGTGAATCTTTGCAGCATAAGATGTGTGTAGATGATGTATGTTTCTTTTAATCCAGTTTTTAAATTAAAGACAAAAAAGAGTTCAAAACACACAAAAAAAGAACACATTGATGCAACACCAGCAAAACCCCGAGGCAAACTTAGAAGCTTACCTAATTTTAAATGCACTTTATAGTAACTATTCTCATCTTCTATCAAACTGAATTCATTCCTCCAAAGACAAAAGTAAGACATATAATCAAATAAGTAGAGCAAAACAGAAGTCATGATATCTTTCACACAGCATTAGTACATGAACAGTTAACCTTTTTGAATCGTGTGTCAAATTAAAAAAAAATCCTGAATCCAAATGATTGGTTATAAATTGCTACATTTTTTGCTGAAGGAAAAAAATAAGACAGAGAGTTTGTTAGTAGTATTGAGTCATTTAATAAAGGCAAATAAATTCATATGTTGACAACATGGAGAGAATTCAAATATGATACTAATGTAATCCAATATCAACAATATTATGACTATGTTCATTTTTATTAACACAAACAACCCCCAGAAAGGAATTTACTATTTTGGAGCAATATCACTTAAAATACTCTAATTAATTCTTTAATAACCATTAAAAGAAAATTCTAATCATCATTCTCTATGCTGCTTTCTAAAGGAAACATTCATGAGATAACTCCCATTTTCCACCTCACGACAAACTCTTAATAAAACCTATCATATCATGGATAATATTTTAGCAAAAGCTTTCTGGAAGAGGAAAATTGATATAAGGTAGCTTAAGTAATGTTATTAGATGATTTATTTTATTTAGATAAATAGGTCTTTTTTAAGCAGTATCTCAGAAGTCGCTGTCCTTGAATTAAGTAATATATAAAACTATTACGCCGATTTTGCAAACCTATGCTTTGCTCTTCTCACCTCTTCCCCACATGATCTGAATTTTATTTTAAAGGATTAACAAGTAACACATATGATCGGCAATGATATCCTTGTTCTTTTAAACCTTAGTGAATCAAGTCTGCTAAAGGTGAAATAATGGAATTATCAGTACAAGTGGCTGTGTCATCAGAGCCTTCAGAAAGGTGCTGTATAGAAACGCCTAAGCAAACAGCAGCATAAAGGATTTTATAGATGAGATATATACGTACAGATCTCTCTCTTTCATACACACACACACACACACACACACACACACACACACAGAGCCTGACTCTGGTTATTAAAAATATAAAACAGATTCACTACTGTATATAAACCAAAAGGTATTTGTAATCCCCCTATCACATTAATTTTAACTTTAACGCTAGTTTAAACGATGCACCGTTTTCTGCCCCCTTTTGCCAAGATATGTGAAAGATCATCTTAAAAATCAGTTGGTTAAAGCCCCTCTCTATGCTACAGTGAGCCAGAGAATTTCCAGCATCTGATGAAGACCAGTGGACCACCTGATACTTTTTCAGCAGGGTGATAAAATTAAAGGATGGCTTTGATTTGCTTGAAGGATTACTTCCCTTACTTAATTGTTTAAAGTGCATGGTATTAACACAAAGAGGGGGGAAAGAAGAAAATTAAGGTGACTGTAGAGCCCAAGCTAATTGCAAGCTGATTAGATTGTGCCATGCAAGAGCTCTCCCTCCGTTACATACCATCACCAGCTCTGGTCTTTTCCACCCTGCTGCTGCAGCAAACAAGCTGATTTGCTAACAAAGTGGTCAGCTCGGGCACTCGCACAGCAGCTCACGGGGTCCACAGACGGCTGGCTGCTCTCCATGCAGAGAATCTCGAGCTCCATTTTCCAATCTGATTACACGGCTCCTTGTTCCAGCAGCCTTAAACCTTCATGGCAGTTTACCAACATTTTCATCACTTTTTTCTTTTACAAAGCAAAAGAACTGATAAGCTCTCAGGTACCCAGGATCTCATAGTCAATGGCTGGCCAGCAGCCAGCATTCCCTCACCACACAACTGCTTCGGGCCACACTGCATAAAGCAGACAGGATTTACCAAACAGCACAGAACTATTTGAATTTTGCCATGTGTACAAGGAAGCAACATGTTTCTGTCCTTACAGACGTCGACTGTTGTGTCTAATCGCATCTAGGAAATACAGAGACCTAATAAGTGCTCTGCCTGCCCCCGCCCCCACAAAAAAGAGGCACTGCAAAGCAAACCAATGAACATATGCCCATGAATTCACTATTCCCCTAACCGATGTGCTTGGGGACTCTGCCTGGTAAACGCAAAGCACTAATAACTGTTTTTAAAAGTCCCGGTCTGGTTACCTGGACCAATTACCTCATTGACCGTGAAAATGATCCTAGTGAGTTTTCATTAAAATCTAAAATTTTGTGGACTACACAAAACACCTGATTAGCATCTTAAAACTTTGGCAACCCCCTAGAACTTTAAAAAAGACACACCAAAAGATGCAGAAATGAAGCACAAAACCTATCATCTGAAACCACCTCATGAGAATTCATCTTACTCCCTTGAATTCCCAGAAATCACATCATGCAGTTAGCAGGAGTATCTATGTAATACATTCACGTTCAGAAGTTTAAAACAATGACTGCTCTAACATTTCAAGTAGAAAACCTATGTGTAGACTCTTCCTCCTATGTAATATTTTAATTCATTTTTACCTATAGCCCATAGGCCTAAAATGTAAAATAAACATGGGCCTAAAATGTGAGCTTTACAGTGAGATAATGTAAATGTTCACTTACTGTCTGCTTCCGTTCAACCAAAAAACAATAAACAAAAAACAATAACAGAGCCTCCTTCGGCCACGGTCAATAACTTTCTAACAAAGATGAGGAAAAGCAAAATGGCTTTTAATGGCTGCGGCTCTTCCTGGTTTGTTTTTGCATAATATCGATCAATAGTAAAGGGTTTGGAAGGGGAGGGGAGGGGATGGAGAGGAGTCTACAGTTATGGGAAATATGTACAACTCAGCTCGTACAATGCCTCAGTATGCCAGCTCACCAGTGCGCTGACCCTCTCTGTATCTTGGAGTCATTAGCTGGAGTCCCAGCCCTGCCTCCAGGACGAGGGGATTTGAACTCACACACCGAAGTGGGGAGATTCGGGATTCTGAGCCTGCCAGACAGAAGGGTCATTCCTCTTCACTGATGAGGATGCTTGTCCCCTGGGGAGGGGAAAACTGGATGAGTGACTGTCGCAAGATTCAGGCAATGGGCGTGCTGCTGACTCAGGAATGGACTCTGACAGCCACCCTGCTTCAGTCCAGCCGCTCTGAGTGGGAGCGATTTTAGGGCATCAGCATTGACAGGTACATGCAAAAGTTACGGGAGAATGGAAAAGAGAGGAAAGAGGGAAGGAAGGAGCAAATGCAACAGCAACTCCTTTTTGAGACATATGCATACAAGAAATAAACATTTTTCCTTAATGCAAAGTTGCCATTGCCCAACAGACAAAAGATGTGTTTGTGGATGGGCATATTTAGAACACCCACAGCATTTCTGAGTGGATTTTAAAAGAGGACGTGCATTTAAAAAACTGATCGACTAGGCTGACGTGTACATGTGCACATCCACAATACTGTAAAACTGTATAAACTCACAGAAAGTATACACACCCACCCATACATATATTTGCATGTGGGTGGTATTCTGCATAAATGACTGTCAACTTAAAATGCCATTCTCTAATTTATATGCAAATTCTACCTCTGGTAAAATAAAAACATATTTTAAGCGGCTTATAGTGCCAACACATTATTCCCATGAATGATTCCTAGTAAACTATTTATGCCAACTGTGGTGAGTTTTTTTTTTTTATATTTATTGGATGGTGAACGAAACCACTTAAACTACAGTTGTCTGTATGAATCAGTAATTTTCATGTTTCTAATTAAAATGTAAACAGCGTAATGAAGACATCAAGTTTTTAGGCAAATGTCTCTTCCAGTGCCACTTGGGGTATGATAATTACTGGAGCAGATCTGTGGATGCTTCTGAATCCCCTACAAGTCCAGATTAAAAGCATTACTGCTAAACCTGGCTTTTCACACGAGGGAATTGTGTACTCTAACCCATTCCCAGTTTGCTCACAGATGCACAATGGCCACCTTTAAAACCTGGTCATTAAAAAAAATCAAAATGGAAAATAACAAATGAAGTAATTTATATTTAAAATGTTGATTATAAAACATTAACTGGCAATCAAAATGCTGGAACCAGATCTACTCTGATCTGATTCCCTGCCATTAGCTTCTTGAAAAAAAAGAAAAGAAAAAGAAAGAAAGAACAGAAAAACAGAAACCAAACAGTGTCTACCCTAAATTTCTAGAGCCCAGGTCTGGGTTGAGGGGTGAAGCCATAAACTGATTCCAGATTCAAAGATAACATTAACTTCCAAGATTTATTTTGTTTAGATAAACAGTTTAAATGAAACAAGTTCACAAAACACAAAATAGCAAAATTTTAAAATAATATATAATCCATGGAGTAAAAATGTGTCATTTTCCCTTCTTATATTCAAGAATGTAAAAGTGCCTTTGATATGAAGCTGTAATCCGTTTTCATTTTTATTTCAGCATCTATTTCTCTCAAATTCGTCAAAATTTATCCTAAAGCAAATGACCTCTTACACATGCTGAATACATACATCACCTCTTCTGCCTACAACTGTTAATTGAACTTCTCTCTGAAGCCTATTTTTCCAAGTTAACCAGTGTGCTTGCTTTACATATTTACTACCTAGCACCTGAACAGTTCCTTTCTAATATATATATATATATATATAAAATTCTGTACCACCCCTCCCTCCATACACCCCTTAGAACTATTGCAGCCACACTTGCGGTTGAGTAGTTATAGCTGAAATCTGCAGTGATATGAAAAGTCTAAAATGTAGGATAAAAGGAGGATTCCTTCCCCCACATCCCACCCCCCGTCCTCTGGACTCAAAGTCCACAGACTGACTGATATGGCCACTTTTCATATTATTTTTACATAAATGCTAGACAAGCATGTTGCTAAGGTTGGCTGTGGAATTGAAAATGGATAAGAAATGTGAGTATGGATGGGGGAGTTACGTGAGGCAGAGAAAGAGGGCAATTTTTGCACTGTTATGTTTTATCACTAAAGTAATGCAGACAAACAAATGTATATCCACCATCCTGGGGTCAGAGGGAATGTTTAATCTAAAAGCGTTCTGTACCACTTTTCCATCTGAAAATATATCAGCCTTTTTTTTTCTGATTTGGGCATAGAGACACAGTATTTTGGGGTGGGGAGAGGGTGGGACATGGAGAAAGAGAGGATCTGAACAAGGCAGATTTTGGTGACGTTTAAAATTTTTTTAACACTCTGGGGGTTTTCTGAGGAAGAGAAAGCTGATTAAACAAGGCCAAGTGTTCTGTCAGCTTAAGGGTGATATCATAGTTGTGTTCAATATCAGAAGTGTTGCGAGTACAGGCATCATTTCTATTCGCTTTGTGCCAGAAAGGTAAACACCGGATTGCACTGTGGATTAAAACAATAAGAAATCCCTTTCCTCTCAGGCTTTCAAGGCTGTGTTAATCGGGTGTAATTTTTAATGAACACTAGCTGCTTGGTACTCATTCAAGACATTTCATTAGAAGGTTATTCATTTAAAAATCAACGTTTCAACCATATCAAGCTGTAACCTTTCTTGAAATGTAAATGAATGGTTTAAATGAGAAGATTAATAAAGAAGGGATGTTCCAATTCCAAGCATGGCATGCTATGTATTTTTAAATTTGTCTATGCCAGATGCTGTCAGTCAGAACAAAAAACTGTCCAAGCAGACAATCTGTGCGTCTGAATGTTGATCATGGTGGAAAGTACAGGGGGGGCGGGGGGAGTGTGTCAAGGATTCATGGTCCTTCATCTTTGCAGTAGAGCAAACACGTCTCTCAGTATAGCGACAGACAGCTGCTTCCACTTTCTAATGTGCCCTAACTTAGATCACTGAAAGAATTGTCAGCGCTCAGAGAAACACACAAAGATAACACAGCCAGCTGCCATGGAGGGGAAAACAGCACAGCTCAGAAGAAATGGGATTTGTTCCATTTGCATGATGCGGCCTCCCCTGGGCCCCTTTCTTTCAAATCCAAAGCACAAAAGACAACACTTAACATATTTGCTTAAAGATGACAACCTCATGTTGATTTCATTTGGATGTAACACTGTCAGGATTACAGATATAAGAATATATTATATCTGTAACAGAGACTGACAAATGTACCCATCAGTGGAACTGTCTGATTCATCTGCTTATACAGCCATTTTACCATCCCAAGGGTGCCATCTAAGTAGTAACTTTAGAAGACTGAAGGTCTAATTTTATTACACCACATTTCAACCTACTAAACAATATTATTTCTAAAATAGATCATTTTTATTGGAAGTCTCCCTGATGAAAAATACAGTAGACACCAGAGAATTTATGAACTGTATGGGTCCTTTGAACTCAATATACTGCCCATTTTAAACAACTTTTCTTGCTGTATGGCAAAATCCTAGTATCGAATAAGTGAAAGTTAGAGAGAACATGTATGTTTTGAATGTCTAAGTACATTGATATACTAAACAGATTTTACAGATATAGAGAGGGGGAGAGATAGAAACTGATTGATTATATGGACAACTATAAAATCAGGTCTTACCTGGTCCATTTGAATAAATTCTTTGTAACCACTTACTTCTGTCTATTCCATTATATGTCTTCCCTCAGTATAGCATGCACACTTCAGTAGCAACTATATGAATAATCATTGCCTGTCAATATCTTTTGGACATAGACTCAATCTAATTTCCAGTATTCTTTAGGCAGGGGATAAGACCAGAGAATGATTTAAAGCTAAATTGGCTAGTCTCTATTCATTATAATATGTACGGCTTAGGAAAAAACAGGATTCTGATCTGAAGCCTACATACTTTTACAAATCTTTATTCTGTATGGCTTTATGGATTCTGACTTCCTTTTTTAAGCAAATAAAAAGATAGAGGAAGATGTGACTGAACTGATTTATTTGCATCTACATTACTCCGAGTTACCTGATTGGAAATCTGGGGGTGAGAATGGAGACACAAGGAACAGGTAGAGAGGAAACCACCATTCTCTTCACACATGCAGTACACACACAGACACACATACACACACATACACATATAAACGCCCGGGCCACATTCAGCCCCAGAGCCCACCCAACCGACTTCCCATAATAAATGCTGGCTCCCTATGCTCTTGCTTTGTCCAAAGGAACGCTCTACTGCATGTTGCTATTTACTGGCAACAGTATAATTCACCCATTTGGTCTTGTTTTATAAAATAGAGTTAACTGCTATATGTGAAATTTCTGCACAGCAGATGGTTACCAATCATTATTTTCCATTTGTTTAGTTTCTAGTAAGAACAAGGGAAACTGTGGAGCAGTGATGCAAAGAAAACTAGCAGCCTGCATGATAACCCAACCAGTGCCAGAAGACACATTAAAAAAAAATGACTTTTATCACATAGTAGATCAAGGCTAAATATAATTTTGAGGGATGGGGAGACGTTATTTCCCCCACCCTCATCCATAAAGTAAAATGCCATTTAATAATTTATTTCTTAGTATAAAATCCTCTAAGAATTAGCCTCTCTATTTTTTTTAAGTGATCAAAGTTTCTAGAAGCAACTTATTATAACCATTGTTTGTCATCACCCGCGCTGAGATCACTTTCCTTACCTCTAAGTGGCCCAGTTGTCCAACAGAAACATGGGAAATAGGAGCCATTTGTGGACAAGTGCACATGCACAGAAAATTAAGCTGTAAATATCTGGGCTGGGTTATTACTAGAATCTGGAAACATCTGGGGCTACAGAACAAGCCAAGCCCCATTTCCACAATGTCCAGGTAATTGCTTAAATGATTTATACCTTACTGTTTCTATTAAAAATGTCTTTAAAGAGAAACATTTGTAGCCTCGGTTCTGCAATAAAAACTGGTATCTGATTTCACTCGTACAAAATCTTGTGAAAGACGTTGCATTTCTTCAAGGACATGTGCATGACACGAAACTGAACCCTGGACAAAGGTGGGAGTGCTAAAAGAAGGCGTGGTCAGTCAAAGAAAATAATCATATCAGGCAAGCAAATTTTAAGTGACTTAATTTGTGATTAGTTTTTATTCTAATCCAAAGAATGCATTTTTAAAAATCCTCTTCATGCACATCTGACACATATATCCAAGCCATTTTAGGGTGAACTATACCTCAATATCCATTTTCAATTTCAACTAATTCCTCATAAATCTTGTTTACTGAGTCTTCAACTGAATATCACGCCAAATCTATCACCTAAGGGACAAATAAGTACCACCTCCCAGATGGACCTGGGCCACTTAGTTAAGAATTTGGAGAGATTTAAATTGGCTCACTTAGATGGTGTCTGTATGGAGCTGCTAACTGGCCCATTCAGAATGAAAGAGCCATCGACGCTGTCAGCTGCGTCATAGGTTTCTCTTCTGAATGCATACACACACACACACACACACACACACACACACACACACACACACACACACAGAGCTGTATTCAGTTGAAATAATTTTGTTTTATTTTAGATTTTAAGCCAAGAGGACGATTATAGCTTCATATTCTTCAAGAATTGCCATGTCTAGACCTAACAAAAAATTCAGTGACTGACAGCTGTCAGCTATGCTTATGAAGGCAAGAGAAAAAAAAGAACAGCAACAAAATAAACTATTGACCACTGGCTGTTAACCATGGCTCATCTTTAGTGACCACCAACTTACATGACTACCCTCTCTGGGGAATCACCCTACTTTTTTCTACGAGAGAACTAAGGGAAGAATAGCTGATATTTTAGGTGTGAGGAATCTGCGTGGATATTTTTATTTATTTACTTTCAAACCCCCCAACTTCCTGATTATAATCAGGTAGAATTTTAAACCTATGTCTTTTAAATCCTCCCTTGATTTAGTCTGGTTGTTGGCAAGCCATCATTATTATGGCTTTACAATTCATAGTCGTTACTCTCAATCTCATGGATTTCAACTTATAGTTAAGCAATTTTAACTTGCTTGAAGAGTACTGGTTTCCGGAAAACCAGAAAAGCTAATTTAACAAAGGAACTAAATAGATTGTTGCAGTCAAACTGCAAAAATGCTCTTGCTACTTTTAACCTATTGCTTCACAATCTTTATTATTCTACCTCTAATGTACTATAGTTCTTTAGTACTGAAGCTCTTTGCTGAAGATGCAGTGTTTTCATGCAACTGACCAAACAACATTTGTCCACTGTGGCTCACTTAACAGTGTATCTTTGTAATAATTCAGGTTCAATGATCAGCATTGCAGATATTTTCTTCTACATGGAGTATATGAGATCAACCTAGATTTCAATATGAAGTAGTAAGATAGCATCTAGAACTTTTCAGATTTGAAGAGACCAAATTGGAAGAAAACCAGTGAGCTTTCAGTAAAGGTTATAGGTTTCCTTAGTAAAATTGTGTTTTTAGAAGAATGACAATAGAGTCTTTGTTTTTTCTGTGTTCTTTCATGAAGCAATGTGAACAAGTGCTTTTCTCTAGTACATCTATCTTTAGGTTCAAATACAACAAATATAAAACAGAAACTTTGTAAAATATTGTTGACTAACACATTACAGTTTCAACATTTGCTCAAACTAAATTTCCCTTAGAAAATTTTGTAATGCTAGATGCTGTAACATTAGTGACAGGTTTAAGAAAGAAACTGACCCTTCCACTAACACACAAACTGAGCGGGTGACGCATTTGAACCACTAGAAGATAGGGTCACTGGGTATAACCCCAGCTAAATTGTTTACTGCCCAGTACTTAATACAAAATAAATGAATAGTGTCAGACATTAAATACGAAACAAAAGTATGTCAATTAAAGTGTTAACCAAAGACATTCACAAACTACAGAGTCAATGAAAGTTATCATATCAACTGTAGATCAGCTAGTTTGCATCTTACTTCTTATCACCCTAAGTACCATCACGTTCCCAAGGAAATGTTTTGAGTACCACCAGGCACATATTTGCACACTGCCTATTTATCAGAGAAAGGACAAAATACAAAGAAATGCCTTTGGATATGCTGATTTCCCATGTTCAACCGAAGGCTGAATAACCAAGTGTCAATCAACCCTATGTTGTCAAGAAGTTGATTTGGAAGTCTCCACATCTAATGTTTTATGATTCTATACCCTCGAATTTTTGTAACTGCAAAAATAAAAGGAAAAAATATTTAAATATGTAAAGCATATGATTTGAAGCCATATGTTACTGCCTGTAATCGAAATAGGTTACAGAGTTTTGTTAAAGATATCATTATAATGTTCTGTTCTGTTTTTATAAAATAGTTTAAATGCTCTCCTACCCAGAGATATAGGAGAAAATAGAATAAATAACTGTAAGCCCTTTCTTAGGTATATAATTATAAAACTTTTCTTTCAGAAATGTAAGAAGATTGTAAAGTCTTTCTTTAGTAATTAAAGAATACAGAAATTTCATTTTTTTTTTTGCGGTACGCGGGCCTCTCAGTGTTGGGCGTTGCAGAGCACAGGCTCCGGACGCGCTGGCTCAGCGGCCATGGCTCACGGGCCCAGCCGCTCCGCGGCATGTGGGATCTTCCCAGACCGGGGCACGAACTCGTGTCCCCTGCATTGGCAGGCGGACTCTCAACCACTGCGCCACCTGGGAAGCCCAGAAATTTCATTTTTTAACGAAATACACAATTTTAATATATCTGTTCTTTAAGTACTTTTAAAAGCATCTTCCAGTTTTTTAAAGTAAGATTAATAAAAGACGAACCAAGTGACAGTCTCCTACATTTCTATTGATTCATTTCACCAAACATTTATTGAACACCTATTATATAGGTCCTGCTCTGTATACACACGTTGAGGAGATTAAAAATAAAAAATGAATCAGATGTAGTCTGCTCTCAGGAGTTTACAATTTCATAAATGAGAAACAAAAATGCCCAGCAATCTATAGAGGAAGAAAAATGATGGCAAATGATTGAAAGGAGATTTTTTAAGTGATTAAGGAATATCAAGCAGACGTTGAAATGGATCCTCATTAGGGTGGCTCAGGAAGTTTTCATAGATCATGCAACATTTGGGCTAGATGTCAAAGTCCTGGTAGGTTTTCGACAGGTGGAGGAGAAGAGCATTCCAGGCGGTAAAAAGAAGATGAACAAAGATTAGTTAGGGATAAAATTAAAAAAAGATGGAGTTGCTTCCAGTTTGATAAACATCCAACTTTCATACTGATCTATAATTTTGACATATTTTAAAAGAGATCTGAAGTCCCTAAATCCATTACTACTTAAGTTAATCTGCTTGTCAGTCTATTTATATCTCTTACAGGGAGAAAGCACTGGCTAACTAATACTCGTCAACTCTCAAGGTATTAGAATTGCTGACACATTTGCTTGTAACCAATTAGTAAGCATATTTAATGAATGGTTACCATCCCTCCTGAAGGGCTTAACAAAGTGATAAATGGTCCTTGAGCTCCCTTCATTATTTCCAAGACAATTTCTGGAGTTTCTTAAAAAGAAACAAAAAATCACTCAGCCATTGGCCACCAGCAAGGTTCCAAGTGACTCAAGCTCACTAGTCGATGACCAAGCAATCATGAATTATATAGAACTGGAAAAAATTCTTAAGAGTCATTGGATGAACCCTCCTTTGAGGTTCAAAGAGGCTGAAGGACTTACCCAAGGTCACAAATATGATAGAATGTTGGTGTCTGCTGCTGTCACCATTGTCACTTTCCTGAGGTACTCTTACCAGCATGGTGGCAATGTTCCTAAAATTCTTCATAGATTGTTGTTGAACTTTAGCCAGATAGTGAACTATCTCTAGTACATATCATGAGTGTATTCAATTCTAAATAGATGTCTCTATTTTTGTGACTTCAAACCAGGAAGAATGAAGTTCTTAAAATTAAAACTTAAAGCAAAAAATTTAAGAGCTCATGAACTGTATAAATTTTTGGTTCAGTGAAGTGATTCTCAATCCTAACTTTACATTAGAATCACTGGGGTAGAAAAAGAAAAAGAAATTGGTTATCCCCCAAAACTTCCATCTAACTGGTCTGAGGTGGGGCTTTGACAAATTTGGTTTGGTTTGGTTTGGTTTTGGTCATTAACATACAGCTAGCATTTACAGGGTAGATACAGAATTTATCATCAAACTATGCTCAAATCAAATTAAATCATATATCTATCTACTTTAATGATTTGACTTCTATAATGACAATAAACTCACTATTTCCCAAAAAGAAGTCTTAATAAAGATATATCCTAATCCTCAGTAGATGTTCTTCCATAACTTCATTTGAGACATAACCAAATTGAGTATGTGAAGGAGAAGAGTCTAAGAGTAATACGAATCATCTTTAAAGGCATGTGTATTTTTTACACTTTTTTAAAATTATAAGGAAGAAAAGGGGGTATAGTTCTTTTAATTTGGGTTATCACAAATCCCATACATCCAAGATTTGGTATAGAACTTGCCATTTTAAAAAAGAAGAACATAATTTGTTTAGATAGTGCTGTGTGCTAGTCAATGTGTATTAGTCACTAATTCCTAACAAATGAGGTTTTCTCACATAATTATATTAGGATTTGATTTTTTAAATTGCCAACCTCATTTTTAGCAACAGCTACACGAAAACAGCCCTCACCCTTAGTTTCCTTAACAACATCCCTAATTTTTTTTGCCTTTGGCTATTTCCTCATTCCTACAAGTGGTCTTTCACCCTCTGTCCATGCCAAAAAATGCTGCTACACTTTCCTCCTAGTACACAGCCCAATAACCTCTAAATTAATTCAAGCTACCTCCTGATGATCTAAATATCATATTCCAGTGGCTCAAGTGAAATTTGATTTTCCATCTGATCAAGTAATAAACAGCCCTACATATAAATACTAGAAAGAAAAAAGAAAGAGAAAAAAATCTCAGTCCCTCAAAACAGTACACAGGTATGGGTAAGAATGAATTCCAAGAGCAGGAAGATGGATGAGACAGCAAGGTTTCTGGTGAGTTTGCAAACAGCAAAACAGATAGAAAACCATTCCCCCACTGGCCCCAAGCACAAGGACACCTGCCAAGTTGGCTAGTAGAATTTATAGATAAATATTTTAAAAATATGTATTTAGGTACACATGTGCATTACAATTATACACCAGCAACACCTCCTAAATTGTAGCTTAGTAGTAGTGGCATTTTGATATAGTAGCGTAGATTTCAAGGAAACGGAATTATATTGGGGTAAAATTGGGGCTTTTTGCTCATCATTATAAACAAACCTATACCACAGGTTGTACTATTCTGAGTATTTTTAAAAATAAACAATACAAAATAGTTTCCTGTAAGGTCTTTTTAACTTGATGCTACAACAAAATAAAACAAGACACAAATCAAAAAACAAACAAAACAAGTATTAGTGCATTGTATGCACTCATTGAGGACTTATTAAAAGTACATAGCATAATAAAGAACTTCCAATATTAGATTTTTTCCTAATACTTTTACAGCCTAAACATTATTGATAGAGATTTCACCCACAGTAAAAAAAAAAAGAAAGAAAGAAAAGAAAACAAACAAAAAAATCCCAAAAGGGATTTTGCATACGTACAGACTTTTTCTCTCTCTAGAAAGATACTACTACTCTAAACACCTATTTCTGAATAAGATTATTTAGTCCTACTATCTTACCATCCATAAGTAAATTAGTTGATTAGTTGATTGGTACTCTTAGAATTACATAAAACATATTTTTCCAATTAGGGAACACTTATATTCTTAGTACATTTAAAATCTTCCCATAGAAGGAACAAGTGCTGTTCAATTCTTAGTACATTTAAAATCTTCCCATAGAAAGAACAAGCGCTGTAGGCGTATAAAGGTCCTTCTCGTTTGTCAGACAAGGACTCAGGCCAGGCAGGGTCCCAGTGTCTACATTTCGGTCATATCAGTATTCCCCTCAAAAATGTTGCTTAATTTTCTGAATAATGCAAGCGAAGATCTCTCTTTAAAGAACTCGATACCAACACGATTGGAGTGGAACACCATGGTAAGAGGGGGTGGCGATTAGACCCATATTTTTTGTAAGTGGGGTCGAAAATTGACTCCAGATTTGTGACTCATGAACGGAAAGCCAGTTTTAATACAGATGTGCTTTAAAAAGTAAAAATGGCTATTATTCTTAACAAGTTACATATTGAGTATTATTCTTTAAAAATGACTCATAAAATATCTTTTTAAGTACTTAAAGTCATGATTATGTTCTACTCTTTTACTTCTGCTTGAATGTAATTTTTCATTTTCCAGGAAAGGACACATTTTCTAACTAACCCCGTTAACCTAATTACTCATAAAGAAATACCAAAAGCGTCCCTGACATCAATACCTTCACAGAGAAATGTATCTGTGCACGTGCACAAGAGCATCTTCCATTTAGATAATCAAAACTGTAATTTTTACTTAAAAGACTCTTTTAGATCCATGTAATTCCTGGCAGTAAAATTTATCACAAGCACTTAAAGTGTGCAAACAGTAAGACCATCCTATTCATATCCTTATTTCTTCACATATTTAAATCCAAAAGTATTAACTGTTAAGCTTAAAAGACTAATAGGACTCTGTTTATTTTATGGTATTTGTTTGATCTTAAATGGGTATTGTAATGAAAATGCCTTCAATCTTAAAGGAACCTTTTATCCTACTCAGAATAATTATCTTGTAAGATTAAAATCAGTGAATCATACCTAATTAAGATTTATAATTTAGCATCATTCAGATATATGATCTAAGAGAAAGAGTTTATAATCTTAACTTCAATTTGAAATGGAAAGGGAGAAGTGAATACAAGGGAAATAAACAGCTCTTTGGGGCACAAGGATGCACTAATATTGCCATGTATTTACCCAGATTCCTAGTTTAATCTTTTTTAAAGCTAAACAACTAATACGAAAACACAACATACTAAAGGATAGGAGTAAGGTGGGAAAAGATGGTTCCCAAATTAAATTATACTACTAGAATTTGTAGATAGGTTATACAACATAGAATATTTAAACATATGCATTGTGGCTAACTACCTCTTAAAAAAATTCAAATTCACAATGTCTTTAATGCAAAAGATTTCTAAACTGTGGGGTGAATTTATAATTAAATGGGACACTGTTGTAATAGTTATTTCCAATCCTTTCATTAAAGTACATGTCAACCGAGAGAGCAATGCCTTCTTATTACACAGGGCAAAGATTTTTCTTCTTAGAAGGTCTCATATATAGGATTTCTCTCCACCAAGACTAACGAGGCATTCAAAATAAGTTAGGTTTTTCTCTTTCTTCAGAAATATCTTTAAAGCTCCCTCCCCTCCATCAGTCTTGGATTACATAAAAGAATAGTTACTTTTCTGAGCTCTTTGATATTGTTCTTCCTGGCAGAGTCATCTGATGTGGGAAATATCTTTTGAAAATAAATGGTGCAACTTCAAGTACACTCAGATCCATTACTTGCTGGACATTCCATCGTATCTGAAAAAGCCGCTTGACTTCAAAATTTAGTTTTAGGGTTCTCAATTTGAAGCTTGATCTCATTGAGAAGTATCTTGGGAAGCAACAATGTAAACGTTTTATCCACCCATCAAGTAGACTGTTCAAACCAAGGCGGAAAGGAGTCACAGATGGTGACTACATATTTCAGGGGGAATGGGATTGTTCTGGTTTAAGTTCACCGTTTGAATATAACATCCTGCAAAGTTAATGTTACTGCAAGAGTTACTTTTCATCTTTAACACAGCTGTCACCACATGTTTATACAGCTACAATGCCACTTCCTAATGTCAAAATACCAATATCGCTGCTACTATAACAAGGTAATTATTTTTGTGTTTGCCCATCTTCCCTGACTCAATGAGTTGTGCTTTTATTTCTCAATGGTCAGAATTTTCTATATTTTTAGATAACTTAAGATTCTACATTAAAAATACTTATTTCACTTGTGCTTGAAACTTAGGTGGCATAGCAGTACAAATCAACAGAGAAACTCTCAGGCTCTTGTTTCAAATCTTACTAAAATCCTCCCACCCTAATCGTTCTGTGCCTGGGGAATACATATTTAAGTATGTAGCTGCCTGCAAACAATTACAAAACAGAGTTGCTTTTAAGAATATCTGCACAAAAATTCAGGTGATATATGGGAGCACATCAGGCAAAAGGCAACGTAAGATAAAGGCAAAGATTTCAGTCACCAGTTCACGTATAGAAAGAGCAGAAGATACCTAATGGTCCAATTTTCCCACCGAGGCTCTTACTCAACAACCACTAGCATCTCTTTAGGCAGAGGCACGTGGAATCACTGTGGACTAGTCAAGTCTCCACGTAGGAAACCCAGTGACTTCCACAAGGTTTGTGGGTAATGAAGGCAGGGCCTGCTTCATTGCCCTGCGACCTGGACAGGCCCATAGGTCTCCCACAGGGAAGGGCCCTGCACTTGGTTTAATCTTCTGCTCTTGCTGTCTTGAACTCTTAATAATTTTTGAACAAGGTGCCCCACATTTTAATTTTGCACCAAGCCCAGAAATTATGTAGCCAACCCTAGGTGAAGGTGACAATGTGTGCTGACGGTAAGCATCATAAATCAGAAGAATTGTAAAAAGTTTACAGCAACATCTAGAAACCCATGGCTGTACATTATACTATTTTAAAATTATTATTTTGAATGTTACTGTTTCCATGAATAATATTTCCTAAAACTGAAGCATGAAAGTAGAGGTCACTCATTCTCAGCTGAGTTTACTGTCATAAGTATATGGCATTTAATCAATTGTCAGTTGCTTAAAAAGCATCCAATTGACATAAGGCAAACATTAGATGGGGGGGAGGTGTGTGTTTGTTTTTGTTCTTTTTTGATGAGTAAAGTAAAATTCAGTTTCTGTTCTCTTGCCTGCAATATATCCACAAGTGGAATGGAATAAATGTATAAATTACCAGCCGAAATAAAAACTCATAAGGAACTGGGTAAAGGTATTCTCAATGTTAAGATATTGGGGAAAAGAAAACATAAATTTTATAAGTATTTTACATTATGTTTTCTACAGTAAGAAAATGCTTTTTGTAAGTTATATATCACTTACTCATATGAAAATAAGAACAAAATCCTAACAAGAAGCAAACTTTCCAATCTTACTTAAAAAATACTTTCTAAAAAAGATTTCCCAACTTAAAAGTATAAATACTGAAGCCAGGTTGCAGGGTAAAAAAAGTTTAACCTTGGGCCTTCATATGATAAATCGCGCATTTCTACTTTCAAGATGTATCAGTTTCAAAAATGACTGCAAGGAGTAATGCTGTCAATGCTTTGTGAAAGTCATACTAGCTCAAATATAAGCGAACATATCCATTTATACATATACTCAACGTAAATACTTCTGCATTGAAATTCTCCTTTGAATTCACTGCTTCTAATATACTCTGAAAGCACAGCCCACCATATGCAATGTTAAGTACAGTGTCAATATTCAAGTAACAAGACAACAAGCAGATTTGTTACATAACGTATGTAAATATTATTAACAGAAACTGCCATACGATATCTCATGTCTGGACGGTTTCTGATCACCTATCTCTTCTGCCTCCTCAGTCTCCTAACTAAGACTGTCGTCAACAGGTACGGCGCACTCCTGTGCTGTGCTGAGGCAGAGCTCCTGAGCTGGCAGCTGTGCTGCTGCCCTGAGGAAACTTTGCATACCCACCTGCTTTTGATTTGCTTTCAACTTATCAGTACAATTTATTTTTATCATATTCTTGCCTACCTTTTATTTCCACTATCTGCATTTCTTGCAGTAAGCATCCCTCAAGTACAACGGCCATTTAAATGATAACATCAAAAATATCAAAAGGATCAGTAATCAGCAATCATGTTTCAAAGCAGCTAGGCTTGAAATTTCTACCATAAGTTAAATGAAAAAGCTGATAAAAGTTCAAGTTTAGGGGAAAAAAAGGAAGAAAATTACAAAATCCAACCATGAAAAGCACTTGCTAAACAGGGATTTATTTGCAGTCTTAAAAAAAAAAGTCTTTCATTTTAATAGATTTTTAAAAACAATTGGCTATAATCTGTTATGTGTGTGAGACAGAAAGAAAGAGTTAATTGAAAGGTGGAATAATTTTTGGACTTGAAGTCTTCCAAGTAGTACCCCAAAAGAATTTCTAAGTTCAATTGATTTTAAAACATTAACTCTTGTATATCTCCAAAGAGACACTTATATTGCACTTTTTTAATTGAAAGAAAAAAATTGCATTGTTTTCTGTGCCATTTGTTTATTCTAGTTCATCAGTGACCAAAGCTTAAAAAGCAGATATGCTGATTAATCACATCTTATCGATCAGTAGCATACGTCAGTATTTCACACAAATGTCTGCAGAACAATTTCTCCCAATCAAAAATTTATAAATCGATTTAAATTCCTGGTAATTAAAATTATTACCTCTACAAAAATAAATGAACTTTACAAAAGAGGTAAATGAAATTTGTACTCAAGAATATCAAAAACAAAACAGCAAACATTTCTATCAAACCAAGGTTCTAAGAACAAACTAGAAAGTACAAAACATAAAAGCCTGCAATTGTTTCAACTACACCTAGCAATTCTGCTGATTTTGGACCATTAAAACTGATTACTTAATTAGGCAATCATTCAAGGCATCCAAACACTCACAGCCAAAAACAGGGAATTATTAGCATAGCCGTCTTCACCTTGAGATGAAAATTCTGAAAAATGTTGCAGACACAAACTTTCAGGATCTGTCCCCATGCGTACACTAAGCAAAATACTGAATTCTAAAAGGTGACATGCCAAAGCTCAGGAAAAAAAGAATTTACCTATAATGATACTGCTCATCTGCTTTTTTTTCAGGTGGCTAATATTTTAAACTACCTTAGAAACGTCAAGTTATAATACAGACGATCTCTAGATTCTTGGAAGTACTGCTCCCTTTCTCCCCTCTGGTCATACTCTTGTACTAGCTAAAAGTAATTAACAAAAATTTTGCTCTCTTGTATGCCTATCAGAAGTACCAGCCTCCAAAGTTCCTGCCTGACATGAATAAAAACAACAGAAAGATTTTCTATTTATGGTAAAAAAAAAAAAAAGTACTGGAAACTCAACCGCAGGAGTCTTTAATATAACTGAGGAAAAAACTCTATGTTTTCACTCAGAGACATTTTTAAGAATTTCACTGATTTGGTGCAGTCAGGAAAAAGAAAAATATTCCATTTTCAAAGAAGATGGTTCCTGAAATAATTCTAAAGTGACCCTATAAACTGTCTTTTTAGGAGAAGAAAAAAGAAAGTCAACTCACACATACAGCTTCCAAACAGAAGTCTTACCCTCTTCCAGGAAAACAACGAGACTTTATTACCCTGCTATGATTCGTTCATTTCAGACATGATTAATTAGCAAGTATTATACTTCCCAAAACTCCCACCACAGTCTTTGTGATCCATCAGCCTAGTTGTTGATAGACCCATGTGAAATAGCAAGTAGCCACCAGCAGTAAAAGACAAGTATCCAAAAACTCTATTTCAAAGAAGGAACACCTCTCTCCTAGCTTTGCCTCCCAAAATGAAACAAGCTGCTTTTAACTGCTTTCACGAAAAAAAAAAAATTTTTTTAAGTTGGTCATTTTCTTAATAATACCGTTTAGAATTTGAATAATGCATGCAACATATTCAGTATTTAAGAATATATGGCATATTTAATCTGCTACCTACCTATATTTTTAAGCTGAAATTCTGAAAGACTTGAGTTCCTATAGTTTATATTGATAATGATCCACATGCACAGTTAATAAACAATAAAGATGATGTGAGCAAGCATGTTTTGGGAAATGGTTTTCATAGGGAAAAATGTTTCTTCCCCCACTAAAAGCTATTATGTCACACATGTAATGAAAAAGTGAAACAGAAATACAGAACTAAAAGGCAATACGAAGAGAAGAGAGCCACTCTACAATCTGAGTGAATGAAAACTCTGGTTCTCTGTATATTGTTCTAAGACACTGTTTCAAAATAATTTTCCCTTTAAAACAATCATTTTCAAAATGTCCATGTGAACCAAGAATGTGGCCATAACTGAATGTACTATAAATATGTATTTGAACAACTGTCAATTTATAAAGGTTGGGGTTTCCTCTTAAGCCTTTCAACTGTTATGTCCAAAAAACTTCACACATAGTACAATACTAATAAATAGATCTTGTTGGTCCCAGGAAACATTTTTTTAAATCTATTCTGGTCAAAATATCCTTGCTTTTTTTTTCCCCGTTGTATTAAATTTAGGATCAAAAACATCAAAGCAGCTTCCACCTCGGACCTAACTTTTAGAGGATCAATGTGACAAGGCAGTCCCTGATAGATGTTTCTCTTGATAAACGACTTGTTCAAAAGAGACATTGTAGCTTTCATTTCCTGACCACAACACACTTTTAATTTGCAACAGCAGAGCTGCCAGAGTGTGAACCCTTGTCCACTTTCCAGCCTTTTAGGTTTGTAGCTCTGGTTCCTATAGGCCACACATTTGAGACAAACAAAATCTAAAAATAATCAGAGTAACAGAATTACAAAACAGGAGCCACTTATGCCACTCTATACATATGCACAAGTGTCTACTTTATAGATTATATATAAACTTTGCCTCTGCAGAATTCTAGTGTATAAAAACAAGCTTTCTGAATGAATATCACTTGCACAACTGGGCATTTAAACACAGAGGGAAATAAATTATGTGACTATTATTTAATAGTAAGCAGAGACTGGGGGAGTAATTTATACACTTAAATCTGCTGTTAAATGTCATGAATTATATGATTTCCTACCCCAACGTGTTTTTTACATATTACTGCAATAATTACTATTACTACTACCCAGAAATCACATTTAAGTATCAATACGGTGAACAGTCAAACCATCCAATTTCTGTTCTCAGCACATTGTCCGAGCTCCGATTTAAAATTTATAAATGTAATATCCTCCTCATCACAGGCAGCAGCCCAATCTGCTCTGAATATATATTACAGCTTTAACATCACAGAGGGAAATCGCCCATCTGGCAATCCCATTCGCTCCAACAGCTCCGGGGGAAAAAAGCTGTGCTCTCTCCTCCTTAAAACATTTCTCAGGGCAAATTATGTGCATCTAAAATAAACAGTCTTCTTATTGATCGCTTCAAAGTCAACAAGTTCCAAATGCAAAATTCAATCAAATCCTTCCTATCATGTAAGAGCGGTGTGTGTTTAGCTCAACAGTCACCAGAGTCCAACCAGAAGTGTCTGTCGCGCATCGGCTCTTATAGTCCCTTTCCTTGTATTCACATTTGTGTTATGAGAGACCAGTAACCACGGCCACATTACAGACCCCTGGCAGCTATCTCTACTGCTATTTCTTTCTTTCATATTCTTCCTTTCCTCCTTTCTCTCTTTTCAGGGTGAATGCATGGTGGTGGGGTTATATGTAACAAAAACAAAAAAATGTTTAAAGTGGACATATCCTTTGGTTATGCAAAATACTTTTTAACATCTTTTTGTTGTTGCTCCCTCCTAGTCTTAATTGAATATCACAAAGTGTACACACGGTCACAAGAGCTATTGAAAACCCCCTCTCACTCCATTTATCTGACCTCTTTTTCTTTTTGGTAAAGAAAGAGGAAAGAGAGATTTCAAACAAAGTCAATTTCAGTGCCTGCTTATTTAATTCTGTCACAGGTTAAAAGTAAAAAGCGCTGACAGGCAGACAAGTGAATGGCAAGGAAAAAAAAAAAACAAAACCCTACCACTGTTCCTTAAAAGGCATTAAGGACTTTAAACAATCAAAATACATTTTTTATTTTCATGTAAAAGATATCCCTTCACTCACCCCCCCCCAAAAAAACACACTCAGAAGAAGTGATTACTCCACAAAGTGCAATCATTGAGAGAGCAGAGAGTCAAATTGCATTAATAGAGAAAAAAAAATTTCATCCACTTCTGTGTGTGTACATATATACATACACTTTCATTAGTAAGCAGTCTTTCCCCGCACTCCCGCCCTCTCCCCTCTCCACCCAGCCCCCTCCCCCAAAAAACTGCACACTGAGTTTAACTAATTTACATACCATTTTGACTTCAGCGGTTATATAGTGCATTACTAGTAACATGCAACTTTGGAATTACAGCTAAAACCGATAAAGGTGGACTCCAGCAATCTATTAATCAAAACTGAAATATACAAACAAGCGATAGCAAAAGCAAACAAGCATTTTGATAGATTAAAATATACATTATACATATATATATTTTAAAAGGAATTATATATCATGAGCAGCTCCTTCCCAAGCAGAGTCTTCAGTGGTTTTATCATGCTATTTAATTTGTCTTTCCTAGTTAGATGCAAAGGAAGTAAATTCCAAAACTGACATACCATAAACACTGGTGCTACTGATCATTTCTTGCTGGCAGCACAAAAAGCTGAATTGGATTTCTCACAAGCAGGAATTCCAAAGGTTGCTTTTCATTAAAGCCACTTTTCCTCTCAGCTATCAAATGTCACTGCCTTGAAACGTGGGCCCTTTCGTCAGGTATTCATTTAACCTACATGCATATAATTAAGGGGGAAAGCAACATCAACAAAAAGGGGATCTCAGATCACAGGAGAAGAAAGAAAGGAAAAAAAGCACATGACCAGGAATGCAAGTCCATGTCAATTTCACTCACTCCCATTGAAACTAACAAGAGCTCCGGGGAGGACGGTAATAGGATCAGTGGATTGTATATACCATTAAATTATACATCTTTCTCTCCCGTTCCTTGCCAACAATACGCCCACCACGCTGTACCCCCTCCAAGATGATGTGCTTACATTTTTCTGCAACCGATCTTCTGACATATTCACGTTCCTCCAGCCACGAGATTGTAATTTAACCTCAACTTTTTGTGTGTGCAAGATTCTTATTTACACTTCTTATTTACTTAGAAGTTAGTTCCCGAAGAAAGTCTAGCCCCACCCTATGGCTCCGCTTTCTTATTTTTTATCTTTGAAGTAAAAAAGATAGTAATAAGTAAGCCCATTATAGCGGAAAACGAGATTCTTGCAATCGCGAACTCTTAATCCCACACTATTGTTACAATGATTAAGCAGCAAAAATATGCATTATAATGTTTCGGGGCTACTTTGTACAGAGAAATTAGACAGCAGGTTGGCGTACAGAATAGAAACGAGTGCAAATTAAATTTAATGTTTACGGCACAACTCGAAGATCTCTTTTCATTACGGTCTTGAATTTATTTATATTCTTTAAAAATTAAACAAACAAAAACAAAAACAAATTTAAACAGCTGGTGGAAAACTACGAAGCTCCTCTTACCTGAACGCGCGGAGCGAAAACCCGATAGGTTAGCGTAGCATCGATCCGATGTGTTTGCTGATGAATGGAAGCTAGGGTTAAGTGAAGGTGCCTATGATTTGAAATCATTCCAAGTTTTTGAAGGGAAGACGGACTGCAGCCTCTGCCATGTTGGAATTTCAAACCCAAAACAGCTGCTTGGAAGGAGCCAGCATGCCAGAGGCTGGGCGCAGGCGCAGAGCGCCGCCGAGCCAAATTCAAATCACTTTCACACTAAGAGCCAAAGATCAGTTTTCAAAGGAGAGAGGGAGAAAGAGACGGAGGCTGCCGTGAGGGAGAGAAGACGGGAGGCAGTGGCGAGAGGCGGGCAGTGGAGAGAGACGGGCAGCGGCAGGACCGGGAGGGAGAGGGAGAGGCGCACGGAGCCCGCGGAGCTGGAGGGGGAGAAAGGAGGCGGGAGGCGAGCGGCGAGCGAGCTAGAGACGCGCCAGAGATTCATGGGCAGGGAGGGCTCAATGGCCGCGCCGCGCCGGCCGGCCGGCCGCTCGGGTCATGTTACACGGCCGGGGCCGCGGCGGCCGCCCAGCCTCGCCAACGCGCTCACGCGGCCCGGAGGGGGCCCCGAGGTCATGATTACGAGCGCGGGGACCGGGAGCTCTGCCGGCCCGCACTCTCAGGCGGCCCAACCTGAGGAAAGGGGAGCGACGCCTCGGGAGGGAAGGGGCCTTTCTTTCCCACGCGTGACCGGCCGGCCCTAGCGCTCCTAACCCGCCTTAAAGGGCTCTCCGGCACGCCGCCCCTCCCCGCCCGCTCCAGGCCCTCTCGACAGCTGCGGCCGGTTCAGCCTTCCCCACCCCCAAGACTCGCGCACAGGACGGGATCTGGCCCCGAGAGCCGGGACCTCGCCCGCACTCTCCCCTGGGCCCCCAGCACCAGCCAGAAAATGACTTTATCTGCCAAGAGGAGGCAACTTCGGGGCGGGGGGGGGGGGATCCGAATTAACCCAGCTCCCCTCCCCCGCTGCCCTGTGAATCAATAAAATCCGGAGTGGCTAGGTGTGCGGTCCACTCTTCCGCTCTCTGGCTCCCCTCCCTACCTCCCCCAGGCGGCTCGGGCAGGGGAAAGCAGCGCCCGGGGGCCCCTGGTGCGGGCGGCTGGTGCGCAGGCACAGACGTTAGGCTTCTGCTTTCCCAACCCCCTTCTATGGAGCAATCTAGGGACCCAGGAGTGGGAAGAGAGTAGGGGCTTTGTGGCGCTGGGAGCTGAAGAAGAATGAAATGTGCAGTTGAGTGTGTTGCTGCATCCCAGGGAGCGGTGCAGTGCTGATTGTCTGTTGCTGAGATAGCCTTTTGTTCGGAACATAAGGTTTAAGAAACACGCACACGTTTTCTGGGGTCTCTTGTTAGATGTAAATGTGCTGCATCCAGACGCTTACTATGCAGTGTAAGCTCAGTTGGTTTACTAATCACCCCGCCCCACCCCCAAACAACCAGAATCATTTGAATGGGAGCCTCATTCAGACTTCTAGGCTGCGAGTATTGCCTTCAACCTATTTCATTCTAGACTAGCCAACCATCCAACTGAGATAATAAAGCAAAACAATAACATTTGATCATGATGTCTACGAGATAATGTGCCCGGCAAAGTTCTTTAGAAATTGTAATGAGAAAGAGAGTGAGTGGGGTAATAATTTCTCTTCGTTTACATTAAATAGGACTTTAATAGATAAATGGTAAGTTTATACTCTGGCCTGGTGGACATCCGGTCCTCTATATTTCAAATAAGCTAAGAATGAAAGAGGCAAATTAAATATTGGACCAGGAGCCCATCAAGCTGAAAATGTTATCTGTGAAGGCTGGAACTGAAAACATACTTGTTTAGGACTGACCCTCCTCATAACGAACGGTATTCACATTTCCCCCCGCTTCTCAGCTATAGATTTAATAGACTAAATTACAGCTCTCCAGATGATGAAATGCAGCTTTTAAAATATACCAACTATATACTGCGAAATTAATTTCATTCTCCTTCTGTGATTTTCTTACCTTACGGTTAGCTATTGAATGGATGCATTTACCTAACACAAGAGAAAGAAAAATGATTTTAGTTAAATCTAGGTAGATAACAGAATTTAAAAGACAAGAAAAGGTGATTCAAAATCTTACTAAATATTTCTAGGGAATGAAATCTCTATTTGGAATAGATTTGACCTTTCTGTGTTTTTTTTTTTTTTTAAAAAAAACAGGCTTCAAAATACAACAGAACTTTATTCTGATCTAACAGAGAACACTGAAGCCCCTTTAGTTATATTTTACAAGATAGCTTTGAAAATGATATTATGAGAAGTTGCCCATTGGATTTCACCACAAAGGAATAAGTGTAGGAAAGTATCTATGGGTCACTGTTGGACTGAGTACAGATGAATTAAACAACAACAACTGTGAAGAATTTATAATTTCAGTTATTGCCCATGTGGAGAATGCTGATGATAAGTCCTCTGTGCAATTCAAGCAAAACTGCTCTGTCCTTGTTTGTTAAAAAAAAAAAAGTTCAAAGCTCATCAACCTTTAACACTAAATTCCTAGTACTGAATTTACAGTTCCTCATGTAAACCAAAATACTGAATAAAATAGAAATAATGGAATGACCACTTGAGTAAAACACAATGTATTTTGACGATCGACTTAAAGAAATTCATTTTCAATATTTACAACAAAATAAGCCTTACTTTTAAAAAGGGGCAGGAAAAGTGTGGTTCCCAGAAGTTTATTAATAGATAAGTAGTACTTTTTTCAATTCTCTTATATATTCATTTGAAATACAGATTATAAAATCCATTGTTCAACATACAAATGAACATAATTAACTTGGAATCAAAGAAAGGAATCTATTCAAAAGAGCACTGCTTATATTTACACAGAGTTTCCAAAGTGTCCAAAATTACATATACTCCCAGGAAAAAAAGGCTTATATAATAAAATATTATGGGATTTGCACGACTAATAAAATCCACAGTGGAGTTTGTCATCCCACCATTTCTAGTTTGCTTTCTTTCCTTCTTTTTAGGTATGGATAAAGCTTGCTTTCCTTCAATTACATTTTGCAGAGGAATATGAAACTTTGTTTTTCAAAAAGATTCATTCTTTGTTTGAAAAATTAGTACAACGTTTAGTTTTTGTTGTCTTAATGAAACTATTTGTAACGTAATACGATTAAGTAGCATTTTAATAGTCGCCATATTCTATCTATATTTTTTTAAGTTTTATTCAAAAGAAATGTTTTTGGTTGTAACTGACACCTACCTCTATAACATATTTTACAAAACTTTTCTTGTGATGCCATGAAAACAAGAAATTGTCTTTAAAGGAAGCTGATTGACTAGTCAAGGAAACAGTTAATTCAGTGAAAAACTGTGCTAATTTTTTCCCACTGCATTATATACACTGCTTATCTCTTACTTTTTTAAGGTAGAGAGGATACATATAATGAATTTCTAATACACAGTATATTCTGACTTGGGCTTTTCAAGAAAATCAAAAGAAAAATAAACATTAAGTATCCTTTTTTCCTTCATGAGTGTGTGTGTTTGTGTGTGTGTGTTTGTGTGTGTTACTCTCAAGCTAATTCAGAGGGAAAAATTCATTTACTTATTCCTGTTCTTATTCTCACTACACATATAAACAACAATCAAAGTGAAGGGTAGGGAAATAAGCAAGGTGATACTGAATGGGGTTTTGCAGGTGACCATGTGTTTGTCTGCACTGGACTAAGGATAATTTGACCCAGGGTAAACACAAAGATGTGCTTTACCTATGTGACGGGAGAGGAAAGAGAAAGGAAAAGATGAGGTTAGACAGTGTAGAGAAGATGAGGGAGATGCGGGTGACAAGATGCTTTACAGAGAAAAACAAGTTTCTATAATTTTGGTTTATTAAGAAATGCTCAACACAATTCAATTTAACTTTTAAAACTGCTTTTTAGTTTCAAACTCAAGGGCTAACTATTTTAATAAACATTAAACCAGTAATATCTTCCTCCAAACTACTGTTTCAAAAAACATTCCAAGACTTAGAGCTGTTTACTAGACGTACATAATTTTTTCATATTGCTCACAAAATCTGAAGTTAGTCTTACAATAATGCAAATTACTGGCACAGTAATTTTTTAATGTTTCCATAAAATTGCAGTTTAAGGATCTTCATTTGCACTTCAATTTAAAAGACTACTGAGAAGTTCTTATGCACTATCCCACCTCCTCAAAAAAAAAAAAAAAAAAAACTAGTGAAGACCTTGACCTCATTTTTGTGAAATTACTCAATTTGTTAGAATTACACTTGAATACAGGTACTGTCAAATAGTATTAGAGTGGTCCATATATCTCCTCCATGATCTAACCCTACAGTGGAGAGACAACCAGAAAATCCTGTGATAGGTTCACCAGAGATATTTTCTTGGTTTTGCAAAAGTGTCTTCTTCTAGTAACCTGAGGATTATATTTTTTCATTCACTCTTTAAATGGTGGTACTTTGTATATTTGCTGCAACCTCTGCCTGATTTTGCATGACTCTCATTTAGGAAGCACATACTGAACGCTTACTGTGGTTAAAAGTATTGCACTAAAACTTGCAGAGGATTTAAAAGAAAACTGACGTTAACATTTTATGGATGTGCACAGATAAATATAGTTCAAAGTGAATGTTGAACTACAGTAATAAGTGACTCATAAAGAGGTTCTGTCCAAAAGATACGGGTTCTTTCATGAAGGAGAGGGCAGTTTTCCTGGCCTTTGTAGTCTTAATCTTTATTTTCCAATACAACAAACCGCTTGTAGTTTGCATATACCACGTCGTCTGTTCCCTTTGTGCCTTGTTTTTCATTGTGCAACCTGGTTTGCCCTCCTTTTCTGTGAGCTAACTCCCTGCAGACTTTCAGCACCTATCTCCCCCAAGGAGACTTCCCAGCCTTCCTAGGGGCACTTCAGTATCTTTCCCCTGGGCTCTTTTCAGACTCTGTATCTCTCTCTCTCTCTCTCTCTCTCTCTGCATTATCACATCATTTAAAAAGTATCTTTGTGTTTGAGCCCTCTGTTAGATTGTGAGCTTCTGGAGGGCAGGCAATCATTGTAACTTCCATCTTTGTTTTGTTTTTGGTTTTGCTTTTGTTTTCCCCCCCAGTGCTTAAAATAGTGACAATAAACATTTAGTGATTAAATGTTTATTGAGGAAATTAACGAGTTGACAAGTAGAGGAAATAGGGATTCACAAAGGCAGTGGGGAAGGAAACTATTGGGGCCTTTGCAGGAAACAACATATAATCTAGTTTGGTTGAGCCTTTGCTGTACACAGGCACAAAGGGGGAAATAAGGATGGGAATGAGAATGGGGGATGCATTATGGAGGAACTTCATTCTGTCCTTGGATGAGAGGTTTGCATTTCAGTAGGTAGGTAATAGGAAGCTCTGGAAGGTTTTGATGCCAGAGATTTATGAGGTCTGAGACCTGCTTTAAGAAGATATAGCTAATAGAACTGGAAATGGGGAGACCGGCTGGGAAGTTACTGCAATGGTCTATCATTTTCTGGTTCCTCAAACTGTCAATCCTTCTTGTAGGGTTTGGTGAAATGATTCCTCGCCTTTTTTATAGATGGTCTATCTGTATTGATTGCTCAATACTACACGTTCATTTTGTAATATAACAAAATGTCAGTGTGTTTAAAGGCATTCATTTAATGTCAAAGATATAAAAAGGTACAATACGTTGGAACGGAATGTTTTCCTTCCTCAACCTGAACATAGTCTTTCTTCTCATTATTTCACCTCCCCCTACCCACCACCATCACTGCCACTTTACAATTAGTTCCACTCAGCCTGTGCTTTTAGCTTAGCAGGTATTTCATTTTCAAGGGAAGTAATGCCTGAAGATAAGAAAAGTTCCTCCCTGGAGTATGTGTGAGCAAGCAAAATAAGCAAAGTGAACTTGGTTTTTATATACTGGATAAAAGTATAGATGCACATTTCCTTCATTTAAAGTATATTAAAGTTTCCTAAACAGGATTTTTAATTCATTTAAAACGGCATGAGGTTAGGTGGGCTGTTGGTGCTTTGAATTAATGTGCAAGCTGTTAATCTCCATAGACCTGGATTTAAAATTAGACAAAGCAATAATTAGTTTGGCACCATCATTTCACTACCCAGAGGGTAATAATGTAGGTCATAAAATACTACAGCCTGGCACAAGTTTTTTTTTTGTACAAAACAAGGATCTAGTATTAGGTGGTATGGGGAAAAAAAAAAAAAAAAAAAAGATCATCACTGGGAAGTACAATGGCTTAGTTTTTGATGTATGTTCCACTATTCCTAAAGAGCCCCAAATTCAGAAATTCTTATCAGGTTTTCCTGTTTTAAGGTGAGTCTTTCCCATTTAAGTGATACAAAGAAATCTTCTCAGCTTCCCTCAGTAGCTGGTGTTTGCTGCCCACTCCCCACCCCATAATATATTTCCACACAGCATCTGTGTATTTAGCCACAGAATTAATTTACACTACACTTTTATTTTGCTGCAGTTATTTTCCCCATCAGTTTGCCATTTTGTTAAATTATAAAAATGGCATACTATAAACATTTAAAAAAAAAATAAAAGTGTTGCTTTCAAGGAAGTGCTTACCATACATACTTGATTTCTTTTCATGGCAAATGACTACTGGCAATATCAATAATTCAAGAACAGAAACAATGAAAATACAGAGGAATTGCATTTGGATACTTCTTCCTGTCAATCATCTTTGCCAGATTCCTATTTGAACATTTGGAAAATGAGGAAGACATCAGATCTAGCCTTAAGTATGAGTAATAGTTTTCTGTTTCCTTACACTGCTCATCCCAACTGAGCTTTGAAAGCACAGGTATCTCGGATGTCTCTGCGTAGCTTAATATTTCAACCTATGGAAATAATGTTTTAATATTGCATTGAAAATATATTTCATACAATATACATGTACAGACTTTCTACTTTACATAAAGCAATATGCATGCACCTGTGTTTATCTATAGAGACTGTTCAATGTATTAGATGAGTACATTCACAAATCATTTAAGTTGAGCTTTTCAAGTGATGTGAGCTACTGATACAAACTTGCTAATGATAATTATAGAACTGATGCTGATTTAGTCATTTCAAAAAAGCCACGGAGGCATAATTAGTGTCTGAATGGCCTCAATATTGCATTATTAGGAGGCTAGGGTGAAACTTGAAATGAGAACATCAAGGCTGATAACAGAAAAGAAAACATGAAATACATACATAATTCATTCTGAGATATTATAAAGGTTTATAACCAGAAACAATAATTTGCAGAAAGCATCTCATGTACTGGAGCCAACTGCAATCATTTGGTCAACCTGTTAAAGATCAAATAGTATATTCTTAGCTATTCTCAGTGGTGTCTTTGTAATAAAGTAGCAGCAAACAGACACTGTTTGCTTCTGGTCACTTTTAAAGAATGTTCAGTTTATCAGTAGGGACTTTAATCTCAACCTTAATAGAGTACAAAAGCAGCCTTGTTCCTGTGCTTCTCTCCTTAAGGCCACAAGCCATGTGCGTTTTTTTTAATTCAAAAGAAGAAAAATAAAATTCTTCTGAGAACACTAAATACTGTGTTTTTTCCCAGACAGTAATATTCATTCACCTTCCCTTTTTGTCCATACTTCTCTTCTCCCTCTTCTTCTTGCTGATACACAAATGCTCCACCATACTTCACCGTCATCACTGGCGTGAGGACACACAGATACTTATGAAGTATCCCCTGCCTTGGACCCCTGCCAGGCCAACCATTATCAAGTGACCTGATGTGCCTGTTGACTAGAGCATTAAAACTCAAAAGCCCCCCCACCCCCTTTGGGTACTCGCTTCTATTAGGGGACAAAAGATATGAAGAATGGCTCTCAGATCATGTAAAACATAGAAACGGATTGCAACCTTAGCCATTCTTTCCCCTTAGCATAGGTATACAGGTAATCAGATGAAGGCATCTTTAAATATCAACTGTTTGCTATCTAAAATGTCAGCTTCCAATGTGGTTGTCACTGCTGTTATTATTACAGTTTCCAAAAATGACAAGTTTGTGTTGTATTGCATAGGAGAAATCTGGGCCGTAGCTTAATACTTACCATGAATATGTATAAATATTGTCCTCCGTTTTCTAAAGAGGTGTCATACTTACAGAACAATTGGATTTTCAACTATCTGGGTGAAGAGAGGGTGAAGAGAACCATAAGTAACCAGGATGTTAGTTATGGAAGTGGAAAGAATAAACCCTTGGATGCATGTGGGATATTATGTGAATCAAATACGGTGCATGAGACCAGACTATATTCTGGTCTCCCAACTACCACAGCCAATCAACCAACAATAAAAAAAACAATAAAACAAAACAAAAAAGAAACCCAAAAAACAAAAAAACCCCAATAAAGTTGATTTATTTAGTAAGTCTCTCCACCCCCCTACAATAGCTGGTGAACACTGAATGTAAACCATGTCTTTGCTAATTTCAGAGTCATTGACTTGCAGTCCCCTGTGAGACGGGTGGGGCTATCAGAAAGCTGGGTTTCTACACTTCCTGGTCACTAACTACAAGAAGTTACAGAGCCTTTCTATTCCACCTTTTCCACATTGATGAGTGGAGTAGCCAAATTCATGGTTTCATTAAGAATGCTTTTGGCTGCAAATAAAAGAAGCAACAACTAACAGTAGCTTAAGTACTATGCAATTTATTATCTCTCAATAGAAATTTGTGAGTAGGGAAGTTCTTGGGTGTCTACTGTCTTGATAGTGATATTTCCTCTACATTACAGGACTACAGCTTCAGATGTCACTAGAGACTAGACAACATCCAATGGAAGAAGAGGACTGTTATTCTACATGTCTCTTTTAATTTCTAAGGAAAACCCTTTCAGAAGCCATCAGGGGATTTACTTGTACCATTATTGGGTCACATTTCTTTACTTAAACCATGACTGACAGGGGAATGAGACCACTGGGACTGGCTTAAATTAATCATAAATCGGTTCCTGTGCTGAGAAAAGGGTCAACTATTGATAAACACAGAAAACAAATGTGAAGTTCTCTCCTCAAGAAAGAAGAAACAGAAGGGGTCGCTGTGGCAGAGTTTGTAGAATGGCTGTGCAAGTCCACCATTCTTTATAATACCAGGAATCCCATTTTTACTCTGATTGCTGTGAATGGTGCCCCCTGGAGTTGTTGCACTGCACAACTGAAGGGTTTGCACATTACAACCTGTATATGAACAACAAATAGAGTCTAATTTACTTGCCATATTTTCTAGCCCAGTGGTATGGTTCTGAATCAGCTTTTTATGATCTAATTTATATCTTTATTTTAAGAACCTACTTTTCCTAAGTTTCAATGGCTTATAGCACAGGTAAGTGGCCATGATTTCAGAAGTGATTAGGAGCCTGGGATGTGGACACTATTATTATGAACATGAATTAAAACATTTAAATGCTTTCCAACTTAAGCAAATAATAGAGATGCTGATTAACTAAATATAATAGTAAAATGAATGAAGGCATTCAAATATTAACTTTCTTAAAGAATTTAAAGTAAAAAAGTCTGTGGTCTGGCACATAGGAGACACTCAACTGTTGAATGATTGAATGAATGAATGGAGTTAAGCCCACCTAGAGAAGAAACAGCAAAGAGGTAAAATTAAGGCACTCCCTGAGAGTCCAACTAGCCATTCTTAGAACCTCGGAGATAAGAGGGAATTAAAAAATGCAACAGAAAAGATTTGGGATAGACATTGTTGCACCAAAATAGAAGTCAAGCACTGGGGCATTAACAAGGTCCATTACTGAATCTAGGATTTTGAAGAAACACAACTTTTGCCTGTGATGACAAAGTAGAGGGAGTGAAGTTAAACTTATAAAACATAATTTCATTGCATTAACAGTGACAAAAATAATGACAGCTTTCCCTTGAAATAATTTTCTATAGGATCACTGTCAATGTTTACCTCCCAGAAGGAGGAAGGGGGGAAGGAAGTGGCTGGAGGCGGGGGAGGGAAGAGTATAAACGCTGAATAATTTAAAGTGTATAGAAGCATGACTTCAACTTTAAGAAATACCTACCTATATTGTTTCAAAAATAAAAACCATTCTTTTAATGACTATAATTATACTTTTTAAAGCTGAACAATTGAGCAGCATGCTCATGTCAGACGCTGTGTTATGAAGGCCATTTGTGCGTCTGCTGCCATAGCGATAGCAACTTTCCTTCCTTCCCTTTCCATTTTCCCCTGCAATAGTCTTAATTCTTTTCTATTTCTATAATTACACATGCGCTAGATCTACTTTTATGGTAACAATATTCCACAAGGTTGGTGTTGGCTGTGTGTCACAGTGGCTGTAGTGTTAGAGAACAACAAATATAGACAAAAACTCTATAAGGAACCAATGGAACTTTATGATTCCTGTGCAAACTAGTCACCTTGCTAGTTCAAGCTAATCTCAGCCTTCTCAATTTTTCTTAGTCTCTTGGAGATGCACTCAGTCAATTCCGGAATCTTCCTCTTCTCTTCATCCTTTCCTTCTTGTGAGGGGCGTTCTAGGACCTGTTTTTGACGTGGAGGCTGTGGTCCACACTCTGTCTTCCCTGAGGTTTACTTCATTCTCAGTCTTGGTGCTTCAACCTTTCTCGGATACATCTGTAGTCAGTATCTGTGGTCCTATCATGTGGTCTTCAGCTGTACGATCCGAGTGGCATCTGGTCAGGTTCCAAAGCATGTTTCCTCTTGTCCACTGAAATCCTCTCAGCTTTTCTGCATCCATCTTAAAGGTTCTTTGAATATTTTCCCGTACCGTGCTTGGTGCCTGCCTTCTGAGAGTCTGTCCTCAGACCTAATCCTGTAGATATCTTACTCACTCATTGCTCCTATTCCACAGGGACACCATGATTAGCACAAACTGTTTTGAGAAGGGAGAATGGGGAGCAGCCAGCAAGAACCCCATACCTATAGCTCAGCCCTATTAGTCTGCTCTCCCTTAATGATCAAATCCCTCCCCGTCCACCTCTGTCCTCATCCATCTCTTCCCCTTCTTTCAATCCAGATGAAGTTTTTGATCTTTTTTTGTATTGGAAAAATAAATTTTTACTTCATATTTTAACCTTTCCAACTCTCTTATTTTGGGTAGAAACTCTCTTCCCTTACATCCATAAGGCTTTTTATTTGTAATTTTCAAGAAATTCTCTCTCAGAATCCTTTGTCTTTTCTTTCTTTCTCAAGATTATTTGTCTCTATGCTTGGAACTCAAAGCTGAGATTTTGACTCTTATTTCTTTCTTAACTGTATAATCCCTCACTGGGAAGATGATGAATTGTGCAGAAAGGGTAATGTGGAGGATGTCCAGGGTAAGAAAGATCAGTTAATATCTCAAAATACGATCATATTAACCCACCATTATTAGCTTGCTAGAGTGAAAGCAATCTTTAGAGAGAAACATCTCAATCCCCTCAGAAAAATAGCCAAGTATTAATTGCTCCCACATATTTTGCCAGCATGGCATTTAGAACCAATTGCTATTTCAGTTACAAGCAGTACTGAACATAAGAAACATCTCCATGATGTTTTTTCCATTGTCTGCTGATTATTTGGCTGTTTGTATCTTCAACATTCTAAAAGTAATCTCTATGGATGAGCAAACTTGAATTTGCTGTGGGTCATACACCGAGGTAGGCTTTATTTATTTTTGGCTGCTTTGGGTCTTCGTTGCTGTGCGCGGCAGGGGCTTTCTCTAGTTGCGGCGAGCGGGGGCTACTCTTCATTGCGGTACGTAGGCTTCTCATTGCGGCGGCTTCTCTTGTTGCAGAGCATGGGCTCTAGGCACACCAGCTTCAGTAGTTGTGGCACATGGGCTTAGTTGCTCTGTGGCATGTGGCATCTTCCTGGACCAGGGATCGAACCCGTGTCCCCTGCATTGGTAGGCGGATTCTTAACCATTGTGCCACCAGGGAAGTCTCCGAGGTAAGCTTTTTACCTAACTTATTTCATTTTGGGGAAGGAGTTATTTTCATCCCTATTTTTAGGTAAGAAAACTGAGTCCCAAAGAGGATAAATAACTTGCACCAAGGGCAGAAATCCAGTGAACGGCAGAGCTAGGACTTACACCCAGTTATTCCAAGTCCTTGCAATTTTTATTACATCTAGCCCTTGTCCTGCTCACTTTCAGTGGTGTTTTACGCCCCTGTGCCTTGCCGAACATCACTGAAGTATGTACACACCCAGAATCAGTGTCATGACTGCAAGGAAATTGCTCAATACTTTTCAGACTTGTTCAGGCAAAATTTCCCATCCTAATTAGATTTGAAGTTACCCACTCATGCTGTAAAGCAGAGCTGAAACACTGTGCAGCGGAGTTCTTCTTGTTCATTGTTCAGTTAAACCGGTAGTTCTCGACTACATTTTTTTCTGAAATGTCAACTGCTTATTAAGTTGATGGGGGTGAGGGGACAATAAGTCAGGCCAAATGTGTTTCTATGTTTTAATGCCCATTTTCTTTCATTTGTTTGAGAAATGTTCACGATTCAAAAATATGTGAATATTTTAGTAATTAAGTTTTCACTTGTTTCTTTTGCTAAACTAAAAATGATACACATTGAGAGTGACTTCAACTTCTTTCATAGATAGCTTTTCTGTTCCCTCTTCTACATCTTTCCCTTTTTTTCTTCTTATAACTGACTTTTTCTCTTAAATCACAGTTATCCTTTCCAGAAAATAAAGATATGCTGTGTGGAATTCATTCAGGTCTGAGGTTAAAATTGAAACAGAATTATGTATGTTTACATAATGTATTACAATATACATACACAAATTCAAAGTGTGTTTCTAAGATCTTTGGTAAATGTAATGTCCTTTAGAAAAGTGGCACTTCTACTTTTCCACCAAAACAAATGTAGAACTGTAGGGCTAAATCTCCATCTGCAGATAAATCATAAGACTAGAAGGGATATTTAATATTCCTAAAGGCAACATTTCTCAAAGTATGGTCTCAACCCCCTGTATTAGATTCATCTAGGGGAGGTTATTGGATCCTATTCTAGACCAGCCAAATCAGAATCTTTTGGGGAGAATCATGGAATCTACTTTTAACATGCCCCTGTGATGATTCTTTAACATACTTAAATTTGAGGACTTCTTCCTTGTGGCGTAGCTCTAGACCACCCTCACCTTCAAGTGAGAAACACACTTATAAAGTTCCAAGGAGCTTGAATCCATTTACACTCAATCTATTTTCCCTTCCTTCCTTTCTCTATCAACTTCCTTCCTCCCTTCCGTCTTTTCTGTATAGATATATTGATAGATAGATATGTAGATGATGGAGAGAGAACAGAGAGAATTATCTGCTAGCAGATAATGGTCCCTCCTTCCTGAAACTTATTGATTCCTTTCCCCCTTTTTTTTTTTTTTTTTGGTACGCGGGCCTCTCACTGTTGTGGCCTCTCCCGTTGCGGAGCACAGGCTCTGGAAGCGCAGGCTCAGCGGCATGGCTCACGGGCCCAGCCGCTCCGCGGCATGTGGGATCTTCCCGGACTGGGGCACGAACCCGTGTCCCCTGCATCGGCAGGCGGACTCTCAACCACTGCGCCACCAGGGAAGCACCATGTATTTTCTTATAATACTTTATCACGAAACATCTTACACTTAATTTCATCCTTTATAAACTGAGGAAAGAGAAAATATCTTATATAAAAGTAACTACCTACTAAATACCATTCAGATGACCCCACTATAGTGTGGAATCTGATTTTTAATGTGTGTGTGTGTGTGTGTCTGTACATATTGATACATATCTATGTCTATGTAGTTTCTAACAATATATCTATATATGCACATTTACCTATGAATATACATATATATATGCACATATATGTATGTATGTGTGTGTGTATATACATATATAGCCATATAGTTTTTCAGGATATATATTTTGTAAATATAAATACAGAAAGGAGAGACAAAGAGCTATGTAGTTTTCAAGAACTACAGGATATTTAAGCAAATTCACATATTTCTTTGTAATATCAAAATTATGTTTGCTTTAGAACTACTATAGAACCGGGCATAGGAATTAATGTTGTAGGATAGTTATTAACAGATTTATATTGTCAATTTTTTTCCTTCTAGTTTCTTCTGCTGTTTTTCTTCTTTCCCCTCACCTACCCCTCTTGCTCTTTAAACAATTTTTCACCTCAAATATATATACAAATAACATACTGAGAAGGGCCAATGACTGAATCATGTACCTTTAGTGAGGTTCCATGTAAAAAGATCTAGTAACAGGATGCTTGCTGGAACTTGTGTTTACCATATTTTCCTCATCATTATATTCTCATGCAGATGGGTGAATAAAAGAACCTACCTACATCTACAGAGAATGCAACCCCATCCTAACACTTGAACCTTCTTGCTGGGCTGAGCCACGAGCTACTAGTGATTTGATTGGTCACAAGTAAACAAAGGGACAGAGCTTCCTGACATTGGAAAATGAATGTGGGAATTTCCATCCAACGCTCATTCTTTCCATGGCAGGCGCCTGTCTTTGAGCTGAGCTGAAGGTGGCAGGATATTATTTTCTAGGACTGTACCTTACTTCTTCATAACCTACAAACAGAAATGAGTCAAAGTTTTGAACCAGTAACAGTAGTCTCCACTGTGTGTTCTACTCTATGTCAATGAATGTGATCTCACCTAATGGAATAGATGCAGAGGTATAATTTGGTGCTCTGACTCAGGAAGATCTCCTCATTGTAGGAAAAGAGCTGCTTGCTTCATTTTGCAGGTTATCACTCTAAACCCTGATATGCTTGGCATCTGTGTCCTCCTGAAATTGTCTTATTACCTTGTGAATGGGCACCATGTCATGCTAGCAGATGGACATAAAAATGCCAGAAACCTGGGCTGTGTGTCATTTTTGAGTATTAGTGTCTAGAAATCTATGATATTTTAAATGCAGCTTTGGAGCTTGAAACACACTTGGAGAGAACACTAGTACACTCAGGGGCTGGTCAGATAATAGTACTGTAACATGCCGATGGTAGACAACGGCAGGTATAGATCCTGTACCTCTTTCTTAATGTATCATTATCAAAATGTCATATTTAATTGCTGGGAATTTGTTCTAAGAAACCCCAAGAGCCATGTCTCAGGTGGCAAGACAGAGGAGAAATACCATGGGCTTTGTTGACCACGAATAAATTACTTAACCTCTCTGAACCTAAGTTTTATCATTTATAAGATGTGAACTGAGGCAACAAATTACATAGTGTTAGGTATTTGTATATGAACCTCACAGAGTTACTGTGCAAGTGAAATGCGACACTTTTTAAGAAAGTGCTCTATGAATTGTACAGTATCATTCAAATGATAGTTGTGAGCTATTTTTTTTTTTTTTTTGCACCTATTAGTAGCCCAGCTAACTTTTCTATTGCTGATTGCAGTTCTGAGGAAGAGAATGTCAAGATTAAATTTGCGTATCAGAAGTTGTTACTGAGTTGCTGAGGAGAAGTTAATAGTGAGCTCTATTTTGGCAAAAAAATTTTTCCCAACTTGGAAAGGGCTAGATCATCATGAGCTCTTCACTGGGCAGACAAGCAGCAGGGCAATTTGTAGACCACATTTATGCTGCCCAAGAACAGGGAAGAGGTGAGAAATTTTCTGGTGATTTAAGGCATTAAAGACCGCTGATCCAGATCACTTGGGCCCCAAAGTGAAAATCTGAGCGTGAACTATTCAGAATGGCTCCCTCTGCAGGTCAGGAGCCATTGACCATAGATTTGCTTACATTGGTTTTGGACCTCTGTGCCCAAAAGATTTCTGCCATTGTTCCATTTGACTTATATTCAAATAAAGTTAAAAAACAAACACATGAAAAAGAAAAAGTAGCAATCCGAGACTAATTTTACATTTTTTGTGTGCAATATAATTTACTCAGTGTATGAACGTGGATGAGAATGGCATCATCGCACAACTTGGATCATAGATGTTAAATAATAGAAAGCATAAAACTTCTGCCTCTACCAAGCTCTACAATCTGTGAAGTTGAGAGAATCTGGCACTGGGTTCCCAGCTGCTGTTCAGAAAATGCTTTGGTTATTACTGAGACTGGATTCTTCCCCTTTTTTATTACCAGTGAACCAGTTTTATGCTTGTTGAATGAGGAAGAGGAGATGAAATATACAATGAGGGCCTCCCCCACAGAGCTCTGTGATTGTGACATAATATGAAAAAGTGATTTCTTCTTACAGGTGTGGCTCATCTCAACGTAAAGCCCAATATGTGACTAATGAGCCTGAGAAGTTGGCACATACTTAAAAAAAAAAACACTGATATCAGAATCTTATATTGCTAATTGTTTTCCTAAGCTTTTTCTCGTTTTTATTTCATGTACCAGTTTAAGTCTATGTTGGTTTGTTTCAGCTTTATGAAGTGCTCATATGTGAGGCAGACAAAAGTGGGGGAAAAAATCTGTATTTTTATAGTAAGTATTCAGCTAATAAACTACCACTGGCTAATCTGAGACAAGGGAATCCAAATGGTGATTATGTTCCAATGAAATTATTTCTTCAACTCATTATCTTTCTTTAAAATTTTTTCAACAATATTTGGAGAAAAATACATTCATGGGGGTAATAGGTTGAAATTTGTATTGAAACAATACAGCTCCCCTTTTAGGGAACTAATTCGATTGCAGAATAAAAATGATATTAATTATTGAATTAATGTTAACTTCTTAAGTTTAGGAAAATTTTAAATATGCTTAAAGTAAAACAGCGCTGATTCATATTTTTGATTAATATTTTTAAAGTATTATTACGACAGGAATAAAAATAAATCAGATTAAAACTATACTAGTAGAGGATGGTTTCAATGAAACCAACATCACACATCAATTTACTGTCTGGCTCGACACATTAATTGTCTTTTTACCACTAAGAGTTACCCTAAGGAAACATAACAACAATAATAACAAAAATATTAAAAAAAATTAAATATGCCCAATTCATTTGCACAATCTGAGCAATGGGCTTTGTATGTGTCAGATTGCTTATGAAATGCTAGAAAACTCTGGAAATCAGAGGGTGGGGAGTATAAGCCTCTGATATAAGTATAAGCCTCACGCCCTCCCATTTAGCTGTTCTGACATGAGCTACATATTGGCATAACTATTACCGATATGTTTCTAACTGCTCTAATAACAAATTCTTGTTATTTCAAAGTGTCTCAACTGGTGGGTCAGTGCTAGTGATTAGAATAGCTTAAGTGTATGTAGACTTAGTACTGTAATTTAATTTCATTGTAAATATTGAGTAGTGTATTTCCATGTAGACCATGAGAATTGAGCTGTACTGTTCTAAGCAGTAAATGAACACTGACACTTCTCCATCAGTCCTTATCTAGTAAATGTTTATGACTCCAAAATGAAACATCTTTTTTTAAGAAGTCTCTTTTTATTAGTATAATATAGTACACGGTATTCCTTCACTACATATGTGCATGTTGGAATGAAAATATTAGCAGTTGATGTTTGCAGAGTGTTTTAGGGCTTACAAAGCCTCTTCATCTACCCCATTCTATTTAAAAAAGAACTGGAGACTCAAGGGAGTTAAGTGATTTGTCTAAGATCTCATAGTTTGGTGAGTGGCACAGAGCGGACTTGACATCTTCTGACCCTAAATCCCAGGCTTTTCCCAATGCTAAACCATTTTCCCTGCAGAGTGCTCAAGGTTAAGGGCTTTGAGGTCAATGAACTGGGTTTGAATCCCAACACTTGGATTAACCTTGGGTAAGACATTTAACATCTTAGTCCATGTAAACTGTAGAGACTCTCAGTAACAATCTGATAGAGTTGTGAGAATGAAACACAATAACTTGCTGCTTTGCTCCTGGCACAGTGCCTGGCACATTGCAATCAACCAATACATATTGGTTATTGTTAACATGTACAGTCATGTGCTTACTTATGCTTACTAGTCACCATTTGTGTATCTGTGTGTTTTGGCTTCCCTCAAGTCTAAACTTGTCTCTCGAGTTTCTCAAGGGAAATAACTTCCATTTACATTTTCTGTAGATGTTAGAGAAATGCTCTTGGAATGAATGTGGAAGTGAATGATGCTAGAAAAAGCTTTTGGAATGAATGTTGAAATGAATGAAAACAAAATGTCTCAATATGGCACTTAATTAAACTATTGGAAGTAACTGGAACCCATTATAAGCATCTATTCTAGAGAATATGAATAACTGAAAATCTGAATTTTTTTCACTTATAGTCCAATTAGTAGGAGTGCCTTCTGAATTATGATGCCAATACTTTAATTTAGTTTATTCACTGATGCAGAAACTCTCTGCTTTCACATATAATCATTTTAATTTTTGCATATCTAGGTTTTTCATATGCTTTGGCAGTTCTCTCAGATAAATATTCTTATGTGCCATTAGAACCACAATATTAATATCTGAGCTTACCAAATAGCCAAATCTGGTTTTTTGTAGCTTTTTCACATTTGGTAACATATTTAGTCATTATCATATAATCAGCCACAATGTATAAAATTTTTGGAATTGCTTTCCTTTTTTAAAGACTTTATATCATATAAAGTAATAGAGACAAAATAACTTTCTTTAAACATATGAAGTATCACATCTAGAAGTGGAAGAAAAAGTAACAACACAGTACAGATGTGTGTGTAGCAAATAGGGCCAAGTGTATAAAATGCTAAGTTCACTTTGGTTAAATTTCAAATTAATAAATGTATATCATTTCTGGGACAGTTATTAAATTTGTTGTCTTTTTTCATTACCAGACATGAAAATGTAATCTTTCTCTCTTAGGAGTTCATCAAACTCACTGCTTCTTCTGTCTCTGAGATTAAGTTCCTTTGCTGTAGGGAGGGTAGTGATGTCACAGAGAACAATGACTTCAGCTACTGTAGAAACAGCAAGAGCCAACCACTCACGAGCAACCAAGAGCTTGTTTTCAGGCAAATGTTCTTGGCAATAACAACACAAACAGCTTGATAATAAATTACTCTCTATGCTCTTCTCAGACTTTCCCACACTGCTTTAAAAATGGTTTTGGTAAGAAATTGAGATTAATACAAAGATATTAATTAAAATAAAATGGCCAGGGATTTATAACTTACAAGAGTAACTCTCCAAGAGGCTACTCTCCTGGTGGGCTCCAAAACCACCAGGAATCATTCCAAAATCTATTGCTTTTCTGAGTATCAAAACCATTAGACAGCCGAAGAGACCAATGTGAGCAAGGTCCATCAGTCTATGATGGCACCAGGGTCTTCAGAGTCCTGAGGCCCAGAGCAGGCTGGCTCCCAGGCTCTTGTCAATTGGAAAGCTGGTTCTGAAGCCCCAGTCAGAGAGTGTAGGGCAGTTTCTTACTCACTCCTACGGGTGGGGAGCTCCAGGGCATCGTAGGGTACCTCAAACCACATTGATTTATCTAAGGGAATGCTAGCTTTCCAGAGGATTAATCTTCTTGGTTACCTTCTGATGAAAATAGCTCTTAATTTACCACACCTTGGGGAAATTTCTGCATATGCACAGTTCTCCATGCTCCACAGATGAAGGTTTCTTACACATGCAGACACATATGGGGTATGCAAATAGATACACACACGTATATATGTATATTTAAAATTGTGGTACTATTTTTTTAGTTCATTTACATAATGTACCACATATATGTGATGTACTAGGTGCTAAGGTGATTGCAAAAGAATATGCTACAAATCTTGCTTTCAATGAGATTATGTATAATCAATGACAGAGCTGGAGATTTAAAAAAAGTAGGCCCGTCTAGTCCCATTCTCTCAATTTATAGATGAAGAGCCTGGGGCTCAGAAAGATTGAATACTTATGTCACACAAATTAGTAGTAGATTCAGGCCCCAGTCTCCCATAATTGTAACAATAATACCTTCAGTGGCTTAGACTGTTACCACCACTACAATTGCTCTAATCCTTATTAAGCACCAGCCTGGCGCTAAGTGATTTGCATGCATTGTCTCATTTAATGACCCAGCAAGGTCAGTACTACCACTATCCCCATTTTATGGGTCACCCTGCTGGCAATGGCAGAGAAGTGCGAGTGTTCTGCCATCTGATTTGATATTCCGTGCCCTCAACCAGAGAGATTTCCATATGCAGTGCCCTTTTCCTTACATGCTTGTGATTTAAGAAAAAAACTGAGAGTCAGTATATACTAAAATGCTAAATATAATCAGGTGCCAAAGCAATGGTAGAGATAATGGATGCTCAGGGTGGTTGGAAAGGGTGCAAGTCCCGCTTGCCACTCCATGGAGAGTGTACGAGCAAAGGTGCAGAGTGGGGCACTGAGCAGGTGTGGGGGAGGGGATGTGAGGAGTCTAAGCTTATTGAAGGGGTATGCAGTGGGAGGTCTAGACTGCAGGTACTGATGAGGACCTTTGGCACTCTCAAGATGAGTAGCCACTTTTTATAGCTATTGTTACTACTTTGGCTTTGCTGGCTTTTAAAAATTAAGGCATGTGTCTTTTTACTTGGTGTTCCAACTGCTCTTAATTTATGTATTAATTTGCTAATTCCGAAGGGCAAGACACTATGAAGGGTTGTTCCAAAACTGATGTATTGTATTACACTGTATTATGTGACTGTGAATGATATTTTTGGTTTTTCATCCTAAAATATCAGGGAAATAAAGTCTCCAGCAAATGGTCTTTCTCCAAGGCTTTACCTTCACAGACTGCTTTGGGTAGTTCTGCATTTGCTTTTGTGAGCTAGATGATTATGAATTGATCACTGGAAGGAAATTTTAAAAAGCAAGTGTGGTATTTAGACAATTTTGGAGGAGGGGAAGAAGAAAAAGGGAGTAACTGTACAGGATAATTAAGTTCCATCTTTGTATTCGTCTTAGAAGTTCAGGCCTGTTTAACTGACCTACTCTAACCTTCTGCAAAGGAAACATTAACAGCAGTGGAGGTATAAATATTACATAGTGCTGTTATGCTTGTATTAAAACAAAAAAAAGACAAAAGACTTGTAGTTTTTAAAAATACTGGTACATTTGCTGTACTGGATAAGAAATCCAAATGTATAGCTCTGTAGCACCAGCTTAAAATAATACCTTAAGTAGGGAAGGCTCCCGTGTCTCTTCTTAAACTGACTTAGTTGAGCACTAGTATGGTCAATAAAAGCATAACACTGGGAAAACAGTTTTCAGAAGTTTGTGCTATTTTTCTATCAGCTGTCTTACATGGAGAGCTTTAATGACTCTCTCTGTCACACTAATGGGCATTTCTGTGTGTTTCAGCAAGTCAACTACTTCTGGCGTATCCTGTTGGCCCCATTACCATTCACCTGCAGGCAACGGAAGCTCAAAGTAAGGTAGGGAGACGCAGCTCCTGAATTCCCTCTGAGACTCAAAAGAGGAGGTTTGTGGCTATTTTTCATAGAAAAGTTAACCTTGCAATTGACCACTTGACCATCCAACTATATGTAATATGGCTCTGGTTTCAGTATTAAATTACACACTTAGTAGTGCATACATGACAGAAAGCTCATTCAATTAATTTCTCAGCTTTTCCATTTGTCTTGGAAGGCATTTTCTTTCTTCACAGAATCAGCCCTTGATTAAGTGGGGGAAGGCATATCTTAGGCTCTTCACTGTCAGGATGTTCAAATGATGAAAATATCATCTTTGATATGCTCCACTGAAAACATCTTGTGTGTGGAGTAGAGATGCACATCCCTGGAGAAGGCTGTCCTGTGTTATAGAGCAGGTAAACTGGCGGGGATGGAGGCACTTCACTGGAAGTCTCCTTTAATGTGAAAGTCTCCACATTAATATGCCTGGACTTGAGCCTGATGCTTCCCAAACAGACTAGATGGTGCCCATTGCTTAGATTCTGCTCCTGCCAGGCCACGGGCTGGAGGGTGATTCTTGTTGGACTCTGCGGTTTTCTGGCTTTCCTTGTTTGACAGAATCCAGTTCTCCTGACCTTCAGGACATGGAGCAGAGCTCATCGCTTCCACCTGGCCTACAGAGTAAGTAAAGCTATGCCCCTGGAATACTGCTGCCATGGTTAGTTTAATTTTAATTTATTGCAGAGGTGGTTTTATGCATATGACTTTATAACTGTGCACGTACCCTGAGACCTCTGAAGGTCAAATAAATAATAAATGCTCATTAAGGGCATGGTGCTTTCGCTAAAACTGGCCAAGAAAGGTGTCACTGGTGATACTTTCATGTGGACAAATAGCATCCAAGTCAAGTAGGATCTAGTATTAAACTATTACAGTATTTGGTTCTGCTGCTCTAGAAAATTATATGCCAGCAATGCCTAGTCAATCATTAAAATAGTGGAACCGTTTAAAACTGGGAGGTACTTGCTGTTTAATCTATTTTTCTTTTAAACCATTGGACTTTGGGGGGTTATTCTTCTTTGCTCTGTGTGTGTGTGTGTGTGTGTGTGTGTGTGTATGTGTGTATGTGTGTAGAATGGGAGAGAAAGTGGAAAGGGGGGAGAGAAAGAATAAGTTCTCACACTTCTTAAAGAAGTCTCCTGTTAGAGGTTACAAAAGGAAACCCTGATTTTTACCTGTGGATGAGATGCAGAACAGGGTACCAAGGTGACCCCAGGCTGCAGCTGCAGAATTCCCACCATGGAAATCCTGGCGTCCAGATGTCGTGTGTTCAGACCCCTTCAAGGTGGAAGTGCTGCCCCCATCTCTGACACGCTGTCTCTTTCTCCGTATCCCCGGGCTGCCATGGGGGATGTAGATCAACGAGAAAGCGCTCAGTGTGCCCAAGGCCTCCTAACTGAAAAATGCTGAATCACTGGACTTTGGAACGTGAATAAAAGTTAATTCTCTTAAAGAATAAAACATAGAATTCTGCCAATTTTGGTTGATAGCACTCATATAATCTTAACAAACAACACAACCTATTAACGTGATAGGGAATTCTACTTTATAAACTTCAGTGTTATGCTATGTTCCAAGCACGCTCTCCTTCACGTTAACTTAAGATATATTTATAACCTAATTATGTACATATATTCTATTCCTTATCCTAAACATATTTATAGCTAAGAAAGGAAACCTAAAATTGGAGCTGATTATGTTTGTTTCATTGGCTTAAAAGCAACCATGACCATTTAACCTTCTTGGAAACTCAGCTTTCCTTGAAAACAAACAAACAAAACCAAAACAGAGATCCTAGCTTTTGATTTTAATAATGTAGAATTAATCTTGGGACTTCCCTGATGACGCAGTGGTTGAGAATCCGCCTGCCAATGCAGGGGACACGAGTTCAATCCCTGGACCGGGAAGATCCCACATGCCGCGGAGCAACTAAGCCCGTGAGCCACAACTACTGAGCCTGTGCTCTAGAGTCCGCGAGCCACAACTACTGAAGCCCGCGCTCCTGGGGCCTGTGCTCCACAACAAGAGAAGCCACCGCAGTGAGAAGCCCGCGCACTGCAATTAAGAGTAGCTCCCGCTCACCGCAACTAGAGAAAGCCCGTGCAGCAACGAAGACCCAACACAGCCAAAAAAATAAAATAAATAAATAAATTAAAAAAAACGAATTAATCTTAATTTAGAAGCGTAATCATCATGGATTATTATAGTCTGTATTTCTTTGATGTGCCTAATTCTTACCTTTCTGTTTTAATACCTTTGTCCATGTCGGTAACTACAGTCAAATGGAGATACGCTGGTAATTGAAATCTCTCTCCAATTCCTAAATCAGATCTTTGGTCCTCATTCTACTCAAGAGCCAGTTTTGGATCAGGTCTGGAATGGTGGAGAAGATAAAGTGTGGAAAGGTGTGGGAGAATACGAAGGTGCATTCCCAAGTTTATTCCTCTTCCCAGCTCCTTCCCTGTAAGTCCTCCCAGTGAATCTACCTGAAGATTTGATTATGTCCCTTCCATAAACTGATAGGATTAGTTTTAATCCATCCAAAGTTCTTACCTTGTTTTGGGTGTCTTAGAGTTTTCCTTGATGTGGACAAATTAATTTTTTTATGGCCCGAAAGACCACCATCATCCTGATTTGCATTATTGACTTTCCTTATAAGCTCTACAGCCTAAACATAAAAATAAAGGAAAAATTATTTCAGTCCTGTCAATTCCGCATGGCCCTACTGCCTTTAAAGTGTAGAACGCTTAGTCATTGGTATATAATTGCTAACAAGGTGATTTTTTTCAGCCTTACTTTGAAATATTGTTTTAAACTCACAGGATTCCCAAGGTCTAAGCAAGCATATCCAGGCTGAGCAAATGCAAAGTCAAGAATAAATGCAAACACCATTCAATAAGGATACTCGAGTGCCAGGTACTCTGCCAGAGTCTTTGACAGGCATTATATCATTTACTCCTCATGGCCACTGCATGAGGGAAGTATTCATACTTACCCAGTTCACAGATGAGGTGACTGAGGCTGAGACAGTAACAGACTCAAGGCAAGTAGACAGGCTGAGATTTCACCCAGGTCTATCTGACTCCAAAGTCTGTGCTCTGAACTACAGAGCTTCAACATCGTGAATCAAAACATTAATTGATAAGTAGTGAAAACGGAGGCTTTGCATTAAAAGTAAAAAGCATTTTTTCTTCCCAAAGAAAATCGGTCGTTAAAAAACTTCAGTGTAAAAAGGTAGGGGACCTCATATGTCTGCCGGGCAATTCCTCTCCTGTGAATTTAGATCCAATCCATTATCAATATTTTCTGGCAGTATTTCTTTCCTTTTACCGCTACATCATTCGTAAAGTTCAGTGTTTCCAGAACTATAACACGCCAATCTTTACCATGCTTTCTCAGCACTATTTGTATTTTAAATGACTGGAACCATTGCAGCCAATCACATTAGAAGACAGAGGCCACCGTTGTTAATTCCAGGCAATATGTGAAGGGAGTAAAAACCCTGAGCGCTCTACACAACCATTTCCCAGATGTTTGTCAGACTTGTCTATTTTCTCTAACTCACGTGCAGAGAAACCCAGACAAATCTGTATTTTTTCTTTTGTATTGACCAAGTTCTAGGAATAAAATGTTTTCCTGAGCAACAAAAACAAAAAATACTACTGAGTGCTTGTAGTTTAAGCTGTAATATAGTTATTTGTAGCTTTTCTGAAGTGTGTCTCTTTTGTGTAGAACTTTTAATTTGATTGCTTTTTTTAAAGCAACTGCTCAGCATTGCTTCTTAGACCCACAGACTTTAAAAACATCCTAAATGAAGCAAGAGAAAAATTTCAAGGAAAAGATTTGGCATTAGAAAGCAAAATGGGAAAAGTAGTAATTCTCTTTTAGAAGAGCTCTGATTTATTTAGATCCCTAATTCAGCTTCCTATAGATGGATATTCCTTTAAAAGGAACCCATCCCTTTCTAAGTATTAATTTCCTCTTTTATATAATTGTGATATTCCTTCCATACTTATATTACAAGCTTCTGATGGTGAAGAGGTGAGATAATCAGCAGCTCATTAAAGTTGGAAGATTCTAATTTTACTAGTAAAAAATGTAAAAACAAAAAAATCTATGTAAGCAAGTAAAATAAATTTGCCACATACAAATGAGGTATTGCTCTTACAGTCAAACTTTGGGACAGATTAGATTTTAAACAGGGAATCCACAAGCTAAATTAAGAAAAAAAAAGAATAGTTTGAGATGAAAGGGATGCCAAGGAACACACTGAACACCTGTGCAATCATTCAGTGCTTTTTTAAAAAAAAAAAATTTATTTATTTATTTTTGGCTGCGTTGGGTCTTCGTTGCTGCACGCGGGCTTTCTCTAGTTGTGGCGAGTGGGGGCTACTCTTCACTGTGATGCACATGCTTCTCATTGCAGTGACTTCTCTGTTGCAGAGCACAGATTCTAGGCACACGGGCTTCAGTAGTTAAGGCTCACAGGCTCAGTAGTTGTGGCCTGTGGGCTCTAGGGTGCAGGCTCAGTATCTATGGTGCACGGGCTTTGTTGCTCCGCAGCATGTGGGATCTTCACAGACCAGGGCTCGAACCCGTGTCCCCTGCATTGGCAGGTGGATTCTTAACCACTGCACCACCAGGGAAGCCCGCATTCAGTGCTTTTTACAATAAGGTAGATATTACATATATAAGGAAGAGTGTTTTATTACTATTATTTTTGATACCAGAATAGTCAAATATTTTCCTGTATCTTTTATAGGGCACCTCACAGTGCCTGGACTATTGCAAGTGCTCAATAAATCTCTGCTAATTTGACAAACCCTCTCTCATTTTTAGTGATTATCTCTTTTGACAGAAGCAATTCAATATGAATTTCTAGAGCCTACAGTTAATGAGCTAGCAGCCTGGAGCCACAGGGGTTAAAGAGCATGTGTCTTAGAGTCAGAAGGACTTGGGCTTGAATGAAGCTCCTATTAGAGCTGTGTGATGGGGACAAAGTACACAATGTCTTTGATCCTCAGTTTCCTCATCTGTAAAATGGGGGGAATGATACCTATAGCACAGTGGTTTTGTATGAATTAAACTGAATAAAGCATTTAAAGTGTTCAGTGCAGTGCAGGCACACAAAAATTGCCCGCTAAAGCGTAGCTATTATTATTCATTGTGGTAGTGGTAGTGTCATGATATTTCCTCCCTCTGTCCTTCCCTCTTCTCTGCCTTCTCTCCTTTCTTCCTTTTCCCCTTTCTTCTTTCTCTCCTAACCACAAATAGAAGGGGATGTCCCATAATGGAATTACCGTTATAAAATGCCTCAATTACTATAATGTTCTTGTACAGTCATGCTCTGATAATACTGAGTGCTGTCACTGAAAATGCTGAAGGAAAATTTTAAAGGTAAGGTCTTGAAAATTTGGATTTTTCTATCATCCTCCCTAGCCCTATGCCTTAGTAACCATCTGTATTTCTCTTAATCCATTTGTGGCCCAATAGGTTGCTCTTCCTTTTTACTTTAACAAGTCTCTATCTGTAGAGATTCCACAGTTGTTGTGACAACAGTTGGAGTGGATCACTGCCTTGCAAAGAACCATCACCTGAATCATCTCACTCCCAGGTAATAACCAGAGAGAGCTAGTCTCACTTCCTTATCCTTGTTTCTCCTTAAACTTAAGAAGAAATTAAAATTGAAAATATATTGTATTGGGCTTCCCTGGTGGCGCAGTGGTTGAGAGTCCGCCTGCCAATGCAGGGGACACAGGTTCGTGCCCCAGTCTGGGAAGATCCCACATGCCGCGGAGCAGCTGGGCCCATGAGCCATGGCCGCTAAGCCTGCGCATCCGGAGCCTGTGCTCCGCAATGGGAGAGGCCACAACAGTGAGAGGCCTGCATACCGCAAAATAAATAAATAAATAAATAAATAAATATATATATATATACTGTATTAGTTTTCTTGGGCTACTGTACCACAGTATCACAAACTGGGGTGGCTTAAAACAACAGAAATGTATTGCCTCATAGTTGTAGAAGCTAGAAGTCCAAAATCAAGGGGTTCGCAGGGCCATAGTTCCACTGACACCTGTAGGAGAGAATCCTTCCTTGTCTTTTTTAGCTTCTGGTATTTGGTGGTAATTCTTCATTTTCCTTGGCTTGTAGATTCATCACTCCCTCTCTGCCTCTGTCATAACGAGGCCATCTTCTTCCTGTGTGTCTCTTCTTCTCTTTATTAGGATAGTAGTCACATTGGACTAAGGGCCTAGCATACTCTAGTATGACCTTAGCTTAACTCAATGAATTATATTTGCAACAACTCTATTTCCAAATGAGGCTGCATTCTCAGGTACTGGGGTTAGGACTTCAACGTATCTTTTAGGGGGACACAATTTATTCCATAATATACATTACAATGCTTAAGCTAAGTAAAATAAATTTTCAAGTAATTCTAGTAAAAGTCAGAATAAATCTGATGGTGTTGTCAAGAACAGGGAAGAAAGAAAGAATTAGAAAGGATTAGATTGGCCAACAGATATTTACTGAGCACTTAATGTGTGCAACCATGTAGAATACTCTTTAAGCATCCGATAATCTACTTATCTTCAAGGACTTCACAATTGAATTCAAGGATTTTGGATACTACACGTGTTTAGAAGCAAACAGAAAACATTTCCTTACCTTAAAACATAGTCAACAACCAAGAAATGAGTAAAAATACCTCTGTGCCAAACCAGCCCAAAGTGAGGTTTCCAAGTCTGCACTGTATGCATGTGGTTTCCTTGTAGAAAAGTAGTTTAGTAGCCTATTAACTCCTATGCAACATATAATTGTAGCAATCATATCCATTTGATTTTCCTGTCTACCACAGACTAGTCAGGCATATTGAAAGCAGTGAGAATAACAACTGAAAACCTGACAATAAAAGAAAGTATATGAAGGAAAAAGAGAACTAATAGGAGAACTGAAATTTTGCTACTTTCTGAAATCATGTAGTGTAGAGACAATCCGATATGCTTTGTCAGGCTTTGTGAACCTTATTCCTTACAATACAATAATTGGTGTTCAATATAATGATCCCAAGATATGGAGAAGCATTTAGATTCTGACCAATATGTTATATTTAATAAGGCAGACACATTTGTAACATATTTTAGAGTTTGTTCCAAAATTGTTAAAAAATATTAAATGATAAAACCAAACTATTTACAGAACTTAATCTACAATGACAGAGCCCAAGAGTGTTTTTGGCAGGTTTTACTTAAGTGCAAATGAGTGGCAGATACATGTTTAGAATTTCAGTCAGAGGAGGGAGATAAAAATGCTGTGTTGGAATGGTCATAGATAATGTCCAGAAATTGGCCCCTCGTTAGCACTTAGAAACACAGCTGGGTTTACTGTACTCCAGAGTTGTATGAATCTAGTGAAATAGGCTCTAGCACTTTTCCCATCAAGAGTGGTCTGTATGGGAAGCCCACAGTCATAGATGACCCTGTACACTTCAGAGCCTAGCATGATTCAGGAACTGACTAGGCAGTTCAGTTTTCCTCTTGGTTAGATTGCAGACTTTCCAGGAGAGGCATTACAAACTCAAATACCTTCAGGGATCTAGCAGGCAATATAAATGAATTAAGTGTGACGGGTATGAGATATTATTTGGAAGCAAATTTGGACAGAACGTGCCCCTCTAAAAGCATTATCATTCGTATTTTCTTTATAATCTGTGCCTTTAAAATTATCCAGCCTGGAACTGAATTCAGATCTAGAGCCTCCGGATCACATCTAGCATCAACCCATCCTGTTCCAGACCCAATATGACCTTGGTTTCTTACGGCTCAGGCCTGCTATCATTCTCTTCGCTCTGTTTTCACCCAATGGCCTTGGTATTCCGGAATTGAGAGAATATCCACTGGTCTAACATTTACCAAAGAATGTTTTTATGGACATTGGTCCTGTGAGATATTCCTAAAAAAACAGGATCTTGTTATCAAATAATTATGGGAAATAACACATACTATACCCCCTTTCAAATGATCACTATACACATTCACATATTAACAGCTCTGAGACGACTTTTAGTAAAGAAAATGGATAATTCAATGTTTAATTCAAAGCTAACCACACTTAGTTTGTTACTGAACTTCCCTTCTCCTTTATAATTACATCATGAAGAGCTAATGTTCCATGGAGCACACTCTGGAAAACACTGAGACATGACCTCTTATAGAACTCTATATTAAATTGTATAAGTGAGAAAAGCAGAACTAATTCTTGAACATGCAAAGAGTTTATATAATCTTGTTTAGAATTTCCATACGGGGAGGAAACATCCATCAATGATGTCCCACTTTGTCCCTCCAATAAATGCTAGGGAAAATCTTTGGCCCTTTTCTCCACCCAATTATTTGCTTCACCCCAGAGGCAAGAGTAACTTCCCTGGTTTGGCCATGTCTTGGTTATTAGGGTGTGAGCTTACTCTTACCCTCAAATCTGGAAACAGGCTATTATTTTCTTTCTCTCCCTTAGACCACTAGCCTGTAAGCGACAGGGTATCTCCCTTTCCTCCTCCTTTGGATCTTTAGAAGGGTAGGACTTTTGCCCTTGGCAGGAGGGAAGTTCTGCCTTCTTCTCTAGTCCAGTTTTACTAGGCAGGTCCCTACATTAGACAACACAGCTGACCTGCCTCTGACTTCTGTGACTGAATTCTTTGTGTACATACTCAATTGGCCATTACCTGAAGGTGAAAAGGGACCAGTGGCAGGATTCAGACAACAAACCCACTCACAGCCTTCAACATTATGCACAGAATAAAAAATCAACTCTACTAACCCATTGCCCAGGTCATTAACATGAGCAGCAGAACCTCTTTGTGCTCTGCTGACCATTGTGGACTGAGAGAGAGACAATGGCATTTACCAGAGAGACCACTTATTGTTTTAGGTTCCTTTTTTTTTCTTTTCTTTCTTTCTTTCTTTTTTTTTTAAAACCATAACCTTCAGAAATCAGTTAGAAAAGACCTTTTGCATCTCAGGCTATAATTTTTTTGAAGAAATGATGTAATAGGCTGCTCTATTTCTAATCTTGAGAATATTTGGTTTTGGGCGTATTTCAAATGTTGATGTTAGACTGATATGAAAATGCCTGTTCGTGCTCAAAATCCAGGACAAAGGTTATTTCCACCAAGCTCAATAGAAAGTAATAAATAATTCTGAAATATTGTCTTAAAATAAGAATATAAAATATTATAACTTGTCAAGCCTTCAAGTCTATGTTTGCTTATTATTGCCAACCCAGCAGGTATAACAAAGGCTCCTGCCTCTGCCCTGACATTTCATCTGCCAGGAGAGGTCCACCTCTGCTCACCAAGCCTTGTTTATCAAAGTTTCAGCCATTCTTTCAAAACCTCTTATTCCATGCCAGATGCATCTTAATTGTACTAATTCTCTCTGCTATATCGATATGTCAATAAGGATTCTCCATCTTGCCCACTGTATTTGCAATATCTGGGACTGTGATAAATAATGCATTCCTGATGATACATTGAGGCTATTTGTATGAAAGCACTACTAAAGCTAATATAGCTACAAGAAAAAAACCATCATTAATCTGAATTCATAGGACCTCTTGCGAGGGTTTATTTCTGCAAAAATAATAGTGTCTTGAGGGTTGGTCTAGAATGAAAGGAAAATACAGGCTATTTATATCTGCCTCACTGCTTCACAGATGCGTTGAAGTGAAATGCAAAACTCTTGTGGACTTGGTAGTGACTTTAAATCCCATCCCTGTATTCTTTCCATTGGTAGAAGAAAAAATTGGGTATATGAGCTATATCATCCTATAGTCACATATTCTATTCATAGCTAAAAACCCATTAGCTCAGTTACAAAGTTTAATAACAACCTGTATCACACATTGCTGTTGCAACAAATGACATTATATAAATGTAGATTTTTATCTTTTCCTTTGAGTTTTCATTGTTAAAACAACTGACATAAAATCAGGATAACTGAGTTAGGTTTTATTGCTAGAAAGGAAAGAAAATACAGTAAGAGTTTGAGTGTATGGTTATCCTTCAACCTGTGTGTACACAGTGGAAGTTTATGTCCTATGCCACCTCTCAGAAGCAGGGGTCTTGTGCTTAGGAAGACTGTCAGAAGCTTCACTGGATGCCTTTTTCACCTGCTAAGATGATTTCTTGATCCAAAATGTGATTAAACAGTAATGTTTTATAAAGCTTTTTGTTGTTGTTGTTTGCGGTACGCGGGCCTCTCACTGTTGTGGCCTCTCCCGTTGCAGAGCACACGCTCCAGACGCGCAGGCTCAGCGGCCATGGCTCACGGGCCCAGCCGCTCCGCGGCATGTGGGATCTTCCCGGACCGGGGCACGAACCCGTGTCCCCTGGATCGGCAGGCAGACTCTCAACCACTGTGCCACCAGGGAAGCCAGGGAAGCCCCTCCTATAAAGCTTTTAAAATACAATAAAGCAGCTACACTCTAAAAGCAAAGAACATCATCTTTAGAGCATCTCACTTTAAATAATATTTTGTTAAGGATTGTCCCACTTAACCAGAGTGCATCAAAGCTTATGCCTCTCGAGTGTGCTGACACTGTGCTCAGGAAATTTTGGTTTGATTCCCAGTGCTGGCAGACAAATTGTGGATCATAAATCCTGGTATATGGCAATGGTTTTCTAGATCAACAGGAGACACTCTAGACAAGAAACAGAGAAACAGGAGAGGGGGTAGATTCACCTCTCTGTAGTCCACAAAGCTTTCTGATGCCCTTACAAGGATTTTGAGTGCATTTCTGCCAGTATCAGCAATGGTGAAGTTCACCTTCACTAAAATCTAATTCCAGCACTAACTGGCAGGCCAGCACTAGTGAAAATAACATTCTGGTTTCCTCCATGACCCCAGTCCCGACATGATAACGGGAGCCCTCAACAACTTATTTCTAGCTTGGAATTCTTGATGGTTTATTTAGTTTGACTGCCTGTCGGAGATTGCTATTATGAATACAGTTGCTAGGGAAGGCCTGCCATCGTGCTGTTTGGCTTTTAAAGGGGTCAGGATTTTGCAACATCTCAAATAACACTTATGGCTTAATGTCTGCAAACAATGCAGCATTTAACATTTACTATGCATGAAGAGGATCATAGTTCATCATTTATTATTCAAAAATTATGTAAAATATTTTTATGATGGAATATGAAGAATGTGTTCAAAATATTCATGTATATAAACAGCACATAATAAATTTACCTTAAAACATCAATATGTAATCAAAGCGGTATCTGGAGTTGTGCAACATGGAGCCAAATTTTAAATATTTCAAAATTCAGACTTTTAATCACATATCTTTCAAGTGGATGAGACTGAGTTCTGGTACTCTTCAGGGAAGTGAACATTTAATTCCCTTTCCAAGGAGACTATCATTTTTATGGTAGAGAAAGGCTAGGTTCATCATAATTTAACCATACAAATTTCTCAATTCAAAAATTGATTGCCGGGCTTCCCTGGTGGCGCAGTGGTTGGGAGTCCGCCTGCCGATCCAGGGGACACGGGTTCGTGCCCCGGTCCGGGAAGATCCCACATGCCGCGGAGCGGCTGGGCCCGTGAGCCATGGCCGCTGAGCCTGCGCGTCTGGAGCCTGTGCTCCGCAACGGGAGAGGCCATGGCAGTGAGAGGCCCGCGTACCGCAAAAAAAAAAAAAAAAAAAAAAATTGACTGCCTGTTCCATCTTCCCATCATACTTGTTTCAAAGACATGTTTTGGTTTCCTGTAAAAGAAGGCGATTGTGAATATTGGTTCTTGGAAACTGGCAAGAATGGAAAACATTGTAGTCCAAGTGAAGATGGTGTGAGCAGTGTGGCTGATGTAATTTGTTGTCCTCATTTGTGATTCAAGTCCCAGAACTTGTCTCAAACAGGAGGGTAGATTTCAATAAAATGTTAAATCCAAATGACTTGAGTGAGAGAATAAGAATGGATCCAATAAAATTTTTCTATTAACAAGATAATATAAATAATACAAACCTTTAGCTACTGATTTCATAGTAAGACGTCTATTTTGTTAAAACAGTGACTTCAATGATTTTAAATGCCACACATTTGAGAGGCAGCCTCCAAAGAACTATCCACAGTCTTGAATCCCTTTACAGATTTGATCCATTTGTTTTGGAAATAAATCATTTCCAAATTATTATTTTAATTATGTATGACACAATAGTACATCCTGCAAAAGTGATAAATTCTTTATAATATTTAAACTCATTATAGCTCACATTAAGTCTTTCTAGGAGGGGGTGACAATCTAGCTTCATAGGAGAATCACAAAGATTCTAAGTTAATGAAGTAAGTCTCTTTCCCTCCTTTATTTGCCTTTTCTCCTCTCTAGCTGTTTTTTGTCTTCATTTCTTGTTGTCCTTATTGTTTACTTATGTTAGCACTGTACATTTTAAAATACTGATATGCTTAATAAATATTTATTAAGTACCAATTATGCAGAAGCATGGTGCTAGGTGCTTTAAAAACGTTCTAATTAAAAATTTTACTTGCTCTAAATAACACAGTCAGCTAGAGGTAGATCAAGCATTGGAAATCAGATCTTTGCATTATATCAACCCATCATACACGTGGCAATTTTATTCTATGAACATGATTTAAACTTCTACTTAAGTAGAACATTGCATGTTTTGAGTGAGGAGTTTTGTTTGCTCCCAAATTACATCTATAAGGTTTGAATTATTAGCTGCCATTGACTTTAATTAAACTCATTATGGCCTCACATGTCTGGCACTTGTTAAGGAGGGGAAAAAAAAGTTTAAAAATGAGCCAAGTGACTTGATACACACTCTCTCAGCAAATAACCATAACAAGCCATGCTGGGCCACAACTCAGCTAGCAGTGTGCTACTTGACCCTCGCCAGTGTTTTCATGCTAAAAAAATGTGTGTTCATCTTCCTTATTCTTCAATAAAGGATGTACTCCATTCAAGTGAATGCCTTCAGTGATTTGGTTTGAATGGAAGTGCAGGCACAAAATTATTTTCTTATTATTTCCTTTATGCAGGATAGGCACTCAACTAAACAATACTAGCTAATAGGGTCCTTCTTGGTCCATGTCACCAGAATATCCAAACATTCATTTAGGAAAGGAAAATATCAGCCATACAGATGCTCTAGTGGCAGGGTGCCACACACCTCTATGTCTGGAGTCATCCAGATGGCTGACTAAATGGCTTGGATTCATGTGGGTGTTCCTCACTGTATAGACAATGCTTCTGGGACAATTAAAAGAAAAAAAATTACTCATGTTCAAACTCTTTAATGAACTACATTGCAGGGCATTTTTTTTTAAATTAAAAAATGTACTTATGTATTTTTCATTTAGTGTTTCAGTTTCATTACTTCAAAAATGCTAGAACAGAGGCCTAGAAAGATGAAAGAATTACCCCAAATCACCTACACTCACTAGGAAGTGACAGAACATTACCTTGAACCCAGATGACTTGCAATTAAAAGCTCTTTTTACCACACCCCGCTACCTATATGAATACCGTAAGCATCAGATTACCTGTTTGCCTGTCAAAATATCACCTACACACTCCAGGAGTCCCCAAACCCTTCTCATTTGCCAAGGTGGACTAGGGAGAGGGGGAGGCACCATCTAATTATATATCGATTTATAGTTTTCAAAGCACATTTACGCAAAGAAATCTCACTCAATTGTTTATTCCTCCATGTATTTATTCAACTTATCATTGAGACCTTTTCTACCAGTGTCCTGATCTCCTATCCCCATTAGATAGCTATACTGTTCCTTCTCCCCTCTCCTATTCCATTCATCAAATCTCAGCTCTTAGGATTCTAGCTTGTTCTATGAGGTGTAGGTGATTTTTTCCTCAGTCTTTCATATGTCTTTAATTTTCTCCAAGGCCTAAATGGAAAAATGAGAAATGTGATGAGGTGAGGGCAGGTTGTAGAAATAAATGAATAGGTTAGGATAATGATCATCAGTTCCATGGGGCAGGAACCAAAAAGTGGGGCTTCCCTGGTGGCGCAGTGGTTGAGGGTCCGCCTGCCAATGCAGGGGACACGGGTCCGTGCCCCGGTCCGGGAGGATCCCACATGCCGCGGAGCGGCTGGGCCCATGAGCCATGGCCGCTGAGCCTGCGCGTCCGGAGCCTGTGCTCCGCAGCGGGAGAGGCCACGACGGTGGGAGGCCCGCGTACCGAAAAAAAAAAAAAAAAAAAGGATTATGTGTTTAGTGACTCAAGGGGTGTATGTAGGATCACAAGTTTGCATTAAGTTCTGCAGTGACCAGAAGGGAAAGAAATAGTGGTGAGGAATAGTAGTAATGCAGAGTCGATAGTTCTTAAAGGAAAAAAGTAAGAGTGTGTGTGTGTGTGTGTGTGTGTGTGTGTGTGTGTGTGTGTAGGAACAGACTAAAAGTAGGAAAGCTATATTAATGGTGACTGAAAAAGAGGATGACAGCGGAGACGGCAAGAAGGAAACTCTTGGCCAAAGTCTTACCATTCCAGCCCCTGCAGAGAATCCTACAGTAGCTGCAGCTAAGAGGAATTCCCTTCTCACTGCCTGTGGTGAGCATGTATTACCAAAGTCCCAACTTGGAATTTTGAATGTATTTTCCCATAGAATATTATTGAAAGTTGTTGAATTCTTCAGTTCTGTTTATATAATACATCCGGTAAATGATAAATTATATTCGCATTGTTTCCTTGGGAATATGTCCTTTGAATTCTTAATAGCAGATTAACAAATTGTCTTTTAGAGCACAAACCGTTCTTAAAAAGGAGAGGGCCTACATTAGATTACAGTGACATCTCTAATTGTAGTGTATAGACATCTTGAGTCACTGTTCAATTAAACACAAACATCATGGAATAAAACATCAGCAGGGATTTAACCATTAAGGAAAAGTTGATATTTAACATGATGATACAAGGCTTTGAAAAAAATGGACTTTGTTTCTTTAGTACATAAGAGGATAAACAGAAAGTAACATTTGTTAAATGTTTATAGCTACTAGGCTCTATGCTAAATGCTTTATATTAGCTCAGTTAATTTTCATAGCAATCAAATGAAATGGTCATTATTATCCCCATTTACAGGTGAGAGAACTGAGTCTCAGAAAGGTTAAGAGATTTGTAAAGGTTGAAATAAGAATTCCTTTTTGAATTGTGTTTGTTTATTTGTTCACTATGTAGAGTGGAGTGATTTGATAGCCTGTTTATTGTTATAGCTCCTTCCTTCCTAGGTCTTTCTCTTGACCAAATCAACCACAGAAGAATCAACTGGACTTTCCAATTTTTCCAGTCCAGTGTCAATCGTGAGTTAGATTACCAATAAAGTCAACTCAATATTTTCATTAAATTATCTGATATAGCCAAATATTTAGAACAAAATTATTGAGTAATTTTTATTTTAGCATAGTTTACTGCATCCAAGTTCATAAGAAAAGTAAAAACTAAAATAATCCAGACTTTTTCACATTTTGTTCTAACATTTGGTCACATTTAGACATAATCTGTATATGATACTCCATTGAGAACAAAATAAGAAGAATATACCACGTAATCAGGCAAAATGAGACATTTCATTTTACGTAAAAAATTCAGAGCGGTCTAATATTCCTCACATAAATGAGAAAATTTATCATACTTTACACTTGTTCTGGTCATCGGCACACCTGGAATAACTGCTAAATGCCAGACTAGTCACTGTAGTCTGAACTATTATAAATCAATGCATTTGGAATAAGGTGCTGTTAATGCTAAATTTAAATTGAATTTTGTTTCCATATAATCTATATCAATGATTTTGGGGGCTAATATTGGCCGGTGTTTGAATATTTACTTTGAGCACTGGGTATTCAATGGTACAGAGAAAAGACATTTATTCCATCTTTAAACGGCATTCCTATGCTTGTACCAGTTACCATTTCAATAATGCAGAAAAAATTCATTATCAGGAATAAGATAAAACTTGGGGAGTTATTTTGTTTATCATATGGTAAATTTAAAATGTCCTTAAGTTTATATCCTGTTGCAAATTCTCAGGAACTATATATAGCAAATGTGATTTGGCTCAAGGGAAAAGGAGAAGTGGGAAGTTAAAGAGCATATTAGACCGGAAAGTTCAATAACACCAAGATCTATTAGGAAACCTTCAACAGGTCACACTGGGCCAAAAAAATATATAAAGGTACAAGCAAAAAAAAGTCAGGCCTATATAATGTCCACCAGCAGATCTCTTGCAGGACCACATATGGATTACCATGTCTCGATGTCATGAGTAAGTTCCCAACCCTGAAATTCCATACACCCTTTTCCTCATCCTCTTCATTTCCCTGGCCTTGATATATTTCCCCCACTGTCCTCTCCAATACCCCCTTTCCTCTACCCACTTAATAGTTCAGAAAGTTTCTTGGTTTCAAGATTAAGGTCAGAAAAAAAGGGGTTATTTCAACGCAAGGCTTTTATATATTTTTCAAGATAGGAGCTCCAAAAGCACCATCTAAAATCAAGCAACTGGAGGGAATTCCCTGGAAGTCCAATGGTTAGGACTCCATGCTTTCACTGCTGAGGGTGTGGGTTCAATCCCTGGTCGGGGAATTAAGATCCCACAAGCCACACAGCATGGCCAAAAAAATTAAAAAATAAATAAAAATAAAAATAAAATCAAGCAACTGGAAATGGAATCTTAGATGCATCAATAGAACAAATATAGCCTCTATCATTTTATGGATGAATCAAATATCTCCCCTCAGTAGTCTAATCAAAGACTTTGTGTGTGGGGGCTCTCCCACACATTTGCCATCTAGTTTGAAAATGAGTCAACTGGAGGATGCATTTAGTGTGTCCTTATGAAGAAAATGTTCTTGCTTAAGAGAAGAACTAAGCAACAAGAAAACTAATGTTTATTCACTCATCATATTCAATAGTTTAAGTCTATCAGGTTTTCTGATATGTGACAATTTTTCTCTCATTTGCAAAGGGCTATGCTATTCATTCCACAACATGTTCATTGTTCATATCTTTTCCATCAGAGAATCTAAGATTTATATGGTGTTTTACCTTATTTCTAAGTTTTTAGTAGAAATCAGAAATATATCAAGTTACAAATCTTCTGAAGCCTAAAAAACAGATGAGATGCTTTTTCTCTTTCTACTATTTTTTGTCAAATCACTCTAATTTAGTGTTGACCACAAGGCTTCTATGGATTTGTTTATTCTTTCCATCTGTACTAGTCCTTTTTTGTAACCAAGAGGATGGGATATGCCACCATATTGTAGGTGTCATTCCTGAAAATAATGACTTATTGGTACATCTGACAATGATGTTACAAGGCTTGAAACAGAAGTCAATTCCATTGAAAACAGACTGATTACTTCAGATGTCACCTCTCAGTATATGGAACCCTAGTTATTGTATTAGAAAAGTTTAAAAACAAACAGGAAAAAAGAAGAGGTAAAGCATCTCTGTATTGATCTATATAGCACCTGTATTAATGACCATACTAGTGACCTAATATGTACGTTTTGTTGCTCTCAGATATGTTTTTTCGCGGGCCTCTCACTGTTGTGGCCTCTCCCGTTGTGGAGCACAGCCTCCGGACGCGCAGGCTCAGCAGCCATGGCTCACGGGCCCAGGTGCTCCGCGGTATGTGGGATCTTCCCGGACCAGGGCACGAACCCGTGTTCCCTGCATCAGCAGGCGGACTCAACCACTACGCCACCAGGGAAGCCCCAGATATGTTTTTTTTAAGACTGACTTGCTTTAAAATTTACTTAGAAAGTTTCAAATGGGATAATCTTTGAAATCCTATGACATACTCCTTTTACAATAATTGAAATTCTTGTATCCTAGGATTTTTTCTCATTCTTTGGAATTGACTGAACTTCCAGGCCTCAACAATTTAAGTAAATCCTTTTATTTTAATTTTGATAAATCCTTCATATTTTGAACACTGTCATCCGTTATGGTGTAAGAGGGTGGTATTTACATGAGAATACCACTTATCATTAGCATTCATACACCTTACTCTTCATCAGGGGCAGATGCATATTTATCTTTTTTCTTTTGGTGTATGTGTTTAATTTTATTCAATGATGTATCAAAATATTTGGTTTGCAGTAAGTATACTTAACAAAAACTCTCTTTAGCCCTTTTGTTCACCACTGGTTGAAATTTGATATGGCTGGCAAGTCAAAAGAAGGAGGAAGAAGGGAACTAACATTTACTGACCATTTACTCCATGCTGGGTCTTTTCCACACAATGTCTCACTTAATCTTCACATGCTATCATGATGATATTATTTCCTCAGTTTTGGAAATCACAGGCACAGACAGGTTAAGAAGCTTACCCAAGGCATTCAAACTAGCATTTTCAGAGTCAAGTTTGCCCGTTTCTTTTTCCCATGTGTGTCTTTCTATATAACACACTGCATTTATTTCCAAAGGGTCCGTTGCTTTCTGACTCATGAACCTTTATGGTTTGAGTATACAATTACTTATTCTGATTAAATTCTTACCATTTAATCTCCTCTCTCTCACTGTCCAAGTTAGGCAATCTCAGACTTTCCTATACTTACTTTATACTTAAATTTGTATTTATAATGTTGTGATTTTGATATCTTAAGATACTGAAAATATCATTGTCCTATGTATATTTCATGCTGAACTGGCTAGATGCTTATGATATCACTTAAAAGTATGGATTTTAGAATCATAGTGTTGGAAAGGACCTTAGAAATAACCCCAACCTCCAAGTCTATGTTCAACACTACACCCAGGTTGAGCCTTTTTTTTTTTTTTTTTTTTTTGCAGTACGCGGGCCTCTCACTGTTGTGGCCTCTCCCGTTGCGGAGCACAGGCTCTGGATGCGCAGGCTCAGCGGCCATGGCTCACGGGCCCAGCCGCTCCGCGGCACGTGGGATCTTCCCGGACTGGGGCACGAACCCGTGTCCCCTGCATTGGCAGGCGGACTCTCAACCACTGCGCCACCAGGGAAGCCCCGGGTTGAGCCTTTTAAAACTTGTTAGATGACGTCACTCTTGCTCAAATGTCCCAAGAGGCATCCCATTTCTCTCAGAGGTGGGTCCAAGGACCTCGCCTCAAAGGATCTACAAATCCCTGCCTTACCTGCTCCTGACCCCTGCTCCCTGACCACTCTGGCCTCCTGCTCTTTCTTGAACAAGCCAGACATGTTCCCACCCTATGGTCTCTGCATCAGCTGTTTCCTTTGCATGAAGCACCGTTTCCCCCAGATACCTGTATGGCTCATTCGTTCTCTCTTTCAGCTCAAACGTGACCACTTTACTTGCAACTGCATGTCCTCACCCCTCAGTTGCCCTGCCTCCTATATGCTTTTCTCCTCTCCATTGTACTCTATACACCCAACATACTGTATATTTATTTATTTACTTCCCTGTCTCCTCCCAGTAAATTGTCAGCTCCATGAGAACAGAAAATTGCGTCTCTTTTTTTCCCACTGAGCTCTTGCCAGCATCTGGGACAGTGCCTGACACGTGGTTAGTAGTCAATAGATATTTGTTAAATGAATAAATAAATGTACATTTCAACAGATACTACCCACAGGGAACATTACATTGAGTTTCATTGAAGAGTCATAGGAAAATAAGAAAAAAAGTAATCTCCATATTCCAAGCATGTTAGTGTGAAAGGGCAAAGACAAATTTAATCCAAGGCAGCCATGGATGGAAAAGTGAACTTGTTCCTATTAAATAAGACTCTTGAGCAAGACAATGTTGTTCTAAAAGATTCTAGTACGTAAGTTCTGACATACGATGTTCCATGGGTGGGGAACATATATAAACTCCACACAATCCATACAAGTCTTTGTGGCTTACATTAGTTGGTTTTTCTTCAGTCTAATAATACTCTGAAGGAAAAGTAAAATGTGTAAGCATCCATGAAGAAAACTTGGACCAACCCTCTTTTATCTATCTGGTTGAAAGAACTGACCATAATAAACCCCTTCTATTCAACCTTCTCCTGATCTCATCACTGTCTAATGAGAAATGAAGTTTTGGTTCTACTGATTGGGTTTGGAGTGAGATGGGAAGAAAGGAGGTAGTTTTAATTAAAAATGAAATAACACTGTATTTACATTCTTTGTGCCCATGTGAGATATGTCTCTCCATGGCTCCTGAACTTTCTTTTGTAAATAGTTTCACAGAACAAATTCTGTTCATGTGTTTCAAAGAAAGCTAAGTTGTATACACATTTCTTAATATCACTAATTTCTTTTACTGGGGAGTAGACTGGAAGTAGTTGTCAAAATACTTTTACTTTTTATTTTGAATTGTGCAATTAAAATTTTTTTTAAAGAAACATAAACTCAATTTTTAGTTTATCAAAAGCTAATTTGGAAAAAATCTGTATGTCTGTTAAGGTATATTCTGCACATGTGACTAACAATGCTGGGGCCATTGAATTTGCTTACTAAATATTTGCTTGATTGAGTAAATAAGTTCATGAATGATTTTTTAGTTCCCAGAAACGAAGTAGGAAGGGAAGAAAATAAAACTGTTTCACGGAATTCTAAAAAAGACTCCAGCAACTGGAAAGAAAGAACATGGCCTTGGTAAAGTATCAGGAGAACAGGGAAAGCCTGGATTCCTTCCAGAGTCAGCCCAGGAATGCCAAAAGATCTGCAGGGAAAGAAGAGGGCAGAGTTCAGGCTTGAAGCCAGGAGGCCTGAGGCAAGATCAGAGCCCCAGCTGGGATGGTGGCCATAGGCAAGATCCTGGGCCTGCAGGTAAAGTTTGAAGGGCCAAAGCCAGGTTAAATATCAAGGACATATACCTACATATGAATTTATATCACACACATTTAAATGGGTGTCTATAGGATGACATGGGAGTGAGAATCCAGGGATAAAGGAATATTAATAAAATAAACTAAAACAAGAGTAGGGCTTCCCTGGTAGCGCAGTGGTTGAGAGTCCGTCTGCTGATGCAGGGGACACGGGTTTGTGCCCCGGTCCGGGAAGATCCCACATGCCGCGGAGCGGCTGGGCCCGTGAGCCATGGCCGCTGGGCCTGCGCATCCGGAGCCTGTGCATCCGGAGCCTGTGCTCCATGACGGGAGAGGCCACAACAGTGAGAGGCCCGCGTACCGCAAAAAAAAAAAAAAAAAGAGTATCATTATAGGTTTTAATAATGATAACATGCCAAGAAGTAAAGAGTATGAAGGTCACAACTTTTGCACTTGAGGTCGAAAGAAAAAAAGAGTCAGAAAAATAAATGAGTTAACTAGAAACTAACATTTAGCTCAAAATGTTGATACAAATCTAGCTGAGAAGCCATTCTTTAATGTTGATATGAATGAAAAAAGTTTTGAGGTTTTAGTTGTCTGTAGCTTGGGTCATCACTGTGATGCAGCTGTCAAAGAAAAACTAACTCTGGCAGCATTAAAGGAAACATAATGACCAGAACAAAGAGAGTTATAGCGTACCTCTACTCATAAAATCACATCCTGGTGATGATAATCAGTTCTGGTTGCCAAAGTTTAAACTTTGGCAAAGTGGCCTACATTCAGCGAAGAAAACCATGTCATAGGAAAAAGCTTAACATAACTGATCAGGGTATGAAACGATTCACAACGCAGGTGTGCAAAAATAATAGCTAGCAAAAAACTGGCTTCTTAATCTTCTGTTATAACATAATGTCTGCCTTTCAGTCTCTGCTCTACTGAGTTGCCAGTCCAAAAAGGATACCTCCCAAGTTATTATTCAATTCTGGGGTCTTAGGCATTACCCTTGTATTGATGTTGGGGGCTACACATTTTTCAGTCATCGGTCCCACAGGTAACTGATGAGATAGTCATTGTTCACATGTACCTCTTTCAGCTTAGCTACACTTGGCTGCTTCTTTGCCATTTGGGGGCAGGGAAACCTGGGGTGAAGCTGACTCTTCCAGTGTTAAATGTAGTGCATGGCACCTGGGAAGTTACAAAGTATCTAATAAAAGAAGGAAAAACTTAAATTCAAAATATAATTGGAAATGAATAAGCTTGTTGCATGGGAGGTGATCAAAATATTGAGCTAAATTTTATTACCTTTTTAAAGAATCTTTTTCTTTAAGAAAATAAAACTATGTATCATCATAAACACAAGTAAGTGTAAAGCATACCCACAAAAACCATAATCTATTTTTAGGGAAAAAGAGTTTTGATGACTCATCAAATATTCAGGCCATGTTATAAGCAAGATAATGAAAACCTCAAAATAAAAATAACACTCCACATAACAGAAATCATTTTATACCTGTAAAACATATTAACATCTTCGCTTTCTTCTCATTTTTAGCTTCAAAATAATCACAAATAATTCTTCTCCAAATTCTTTCAAATAACATACATGTGCTTATGATTCAATGCATTCCATTAAAATAATGTGAAAGAAATATGGACAAAGACATAAGCACACAATTGACAGTGAGTTGAAATTTTAAAATGACTAGAAATGGGGCTTCCCTGGTGGCGCAGTGGTTGGGAGTCCGCCTGCCAATGCAGGGGACACGGGTTCGTGCCCTGGTCCGGGAAGATCCCACGTGCCGCGGAGCAGCTGGGCCCGTGAGCCATGGCCGCTGGGCCTGCGCGTCTGGAGCTTGTGCTCCGCAACGGGAGAGGCCACACAACAGTGAGAGGCCCGCGTGCCACAAAAGGAAAAAAAAAAAAAAGACTAGAAATGATAAGATCAGTGTGTGGGAAAGGCTGTGGGTGAGGCACTGTGAATGGAGAAGTGCTGCACCTTTTACACCCCCAGCCCTCCCACTCACCACCCCTATGAGCACGTGGGGCTGGCACACCCCGGGATCAAAGGATTTAACCCTGTCCTCTTACCCTGAGGCCCTCCATGTGACCTCAACCTGGTTTATGGTCCAACCGACATTGCCCCCCCATTCAAAGTCTCACAAGTTTTCCACTGTCCTTCTAGGCCAAGCCCCTGCCCCTGAGTTCCTCATGGCTGACCCTCTCTCCACCACCTGACCTCCAAAATAAAGTTCCAGCTTTTAATTTACCTGAGGCCTCAGGTCCAAAGAAAAAAATATGAACATCAGTTTGAGCTCACTTTTCTGTCCCACCCCACTCTGCAAGGAGTAGAGCTTACAGGGGCTTGCTGCTTTAGTAAAAAATTTGTAAATGGCCTCGATGTTTCACTTTTTAATATTAGATTTTGTTAGTTAATGGGAGCTGGAGAGTCAAAGAAAAGTAACTTGGGTGGTGACTGGGTGTCTGAGTATCATCTGCCATCTTCTCCAAAAGAAGTAGATAATGGTGGGTGTGGGAAGCTATGAATCTGAACATTGTTTTATAGCTTCTGAGCATTAAACAGATACTTCACCAGCTTTGCTACCGAAAGATATAAACTACCATAGTTTTTCTTCAATCTTGCATATAGTTTTATTTAGAATTATGATTTCCTCCACCTACTTCTCATTAGAGTGGTACTAGTTTTCAGTAATGACTGTAAAATGCATTGCAGGGAACATGCAGCATTCATCACTCTGTCTCACTAAACTATTTTGATGAGCTGTGTAAAAAATATGAAATTAATAAAAAGGACATTTGAAAGTGTTAAAAAACATGAAAACCAGTCATGTGACTACTCTCTCTCATTTCTTCTCCTAAAATTTTCTCACAGAAAACTCATGTTCTTTCTTGTTTGCTAGGTTTTTCTTCTAGCCTTTTGCATCAGAGAGCTCTTGTGAGGAAGAAAGGCTAGAGGTTTGGGTGAGATGCGCTTTGAATAACTTTATTCTGATGACAAAGAGAATGCGTATAACATCAAACAAGACAAGATGAAGCATTATTTTTTATCTTTAAATTACTTTCCTAAATTCATTTATTCATTTGTCATCCAATAAATGTATACTGACCACCTACTGTGTGCCAGGCACTATTCTTCATATTGGGGATGAAACAGTGAAAAAAATCTACAATTCTTGCCCCGGTGAAGCTTACATCCCAGAGGGACAAAAATTACACACACGAAAAAAAAGTCAAATACGCGGTATTTAGATCTTAGCCATTGGGCATAATTTTTCTTAAATTTAGCCTTTTTAGTTATTATGCATAATTTTAGTATAACTCTCTACCTACAAACTTTTCCTCTCTGTCTGCCCTTTAATAATCTTGCCACTTAATTCTGTTTTATTCTATTCAAACTCATAGGTATCCATTGAACTCTCAAAGTGTGGATGCTCTGACAGGTGTTACAGTAGAAATGCAAAAATAAAGGAATTGTCTGATGTGTTCTTTGCCCTCAGAGAACTTTTAATCTACAGTTGTTAAGCGTTGTAAAATAGCATTTAAACCAGTCGGAATATTCTGAAGTGTTATGGACTAGGGGAAGGAAGTGGCAAGAATGAGTCACAAAAGAAATACATTGTTAAGGAAGATGCCATGGGAGTTTATATTGGGAATGAACCTTGAAGTTCTGCAATGGAAGATTGGAAAAAGGAGATTATATCAGGCCCTGGAAAAGGAATGACCAAAGATATGAATGACTATTGCATATTGGGGAAAAAAAAGAAACCCAACTTCCTTTAAGCAGAGAGTAATTTATGGTCCATCATTGGGGCTAAATCTGTGCTGAGGACAAGAAATCAAATTGTTGATAGTTTTAATTCAAGCTGAACATCAAGAGTCAAAGACTTTGACTTAGGATATTCCTCAAACTGAGTTAATTTGGCCAAATTCTGTGGCTCATCTAATTATGTGTACGTTCTGAGTGAAAGTAGGTGAGTTAAAAGGCTCTATTACATGGTTTGTCAAGGATAGAAAGTTTGTCAAGGAAACAAAGGGTCTCAAAATTGGGTTTCAGTTTTAAGAACACAAACTGATGTACATGAATTAATATGGATTTCCCATGTCCTTGGGAAAATCTTGGACTAAAAATCTTCATCCTTATTCAGTGGTATTGGCCTAAGGGACCAACCTAAGGACTCAAGAAAAATAACCCAACGAATATAGTTTGCTCAACAAATATTACATTCCATTCATCACAAATTTATGGAGCACTTCTTTTGTTTTTTTTTTTACTTACTAGATTATTAGTTTATTATAGAAAGGTATAACCCAGAACAGCCAGATGGAAGAGATACACAGGGCAAGGTACATGGGAAGGAAGATAGGGCTTCCAATGCCTTTTGCAAGCACGCCACTCTCCCAGATCATGTGTTCACCAATCTGGAAGCTCTCCAAACCCAATCCTTTTGGTTTTTTTTTTTTTTTTTTAACATCTTTATTGGAATATAATTGCTTTACGATGGTGTGTTAGTTTCTGCTGTATAACAAAGTGAATCAGCTATACATATACATACATCCCCATATCCCCTCCCCCTTGCGTCTCCCTCCCACCCTCCCTATCCCACCCCTCTAGGTGGACACAAAGCACTGAGCCGATCTCCCTGTGCTGTGCGGCTGCACCCCACTAGCTATTTTACATTTGGTAGTGTATATATGTCCATGCCACTCTCTGTGGAACACTTCTTCATACTTTGGGTGCTGTGAGAAGAAAGATGGGAATGTACCACTTGGTTCTGCCTCATTATTCAACATATCTTTATTTAGCAACTTTTATGTTGTAAAGACTGATGCTTTATGAGCCCTACTAAAGCATCTGGTGATTTTTCCTTAATAAGTATCATTTGTGGGTAATTACCCACCTTTATATCTTGACCTTCCCATCCTATTTCAGAATTTTAGAAGCTGTATGAAATGGAATCAGATTTTGTCATTTACATTTAGGTTGAAGGAAATGACAAAAAATAAATTAGATAGTAGGAAACAACCATGTTTCCAATGAAACTGAAAGAAATTTGGTTCACTGAAGATAAATTCAAACTACTCAGTCTCTTGCAGGTCTTGCTCTAAAGAGTGATGTCTGCACCATTTTCCAGAGAGGACAGCTTTATGGCCTTTCTCCAGTTCTCACTTTAACTCCATTTATTGTGGACTTGGCAATATCACAAAAGTTAAGTGAATTTTACAGTTTTTCCAAAAGCTGATCAGATGTCAAATCTGAGTTACTTTTATGTTTAATGTTTTCCTCCGAAATGTCATCTTATGTGTGTCAAAATAGTAATGAATATACAACCAAAGGAACAAAGGAAAGACTCAACAAAATAACAGAAAGCTTACAAACATTTACTGAGTACTGAAGTGAAGTTGAAGAAAGGTGGTTTGAATTAGGAAAGAAATGAGAAGATGGGTCTGACTGATAGATTTTCTCCATATACATTAAAAATATGCTAATTAAAAATTTAATGAATCCTTATTACACTTCTCATATATCAAATCTTTTTAAGTATTTTCTTATATATTATCCTGTTAAATTCTTATAGGAAATCTGTTGAGTAGTTAATACAAAATACTTTTTTTTGCTATGTGCAAAAGTGAACATTAGAAAAGTAAGTCAACCTAGAAGAAATGGACAAGTTTCTAGAAACATACAGCCCACCAAAACTGAATCAAGAAGAAATAGATAACTTGAACAGAAAGATCACTAGAAGTGAAATAGAATCTGTAATTTAAAAAGACCAAAAAATCCCAAACTCCCTACAAACGAAAATCCAGGACTGAATGGCTTCACTGGGGAATTCTACCAAACATACAAAGAACCTATACCAATCCTTCTCAAACTCTTCCAAAAGACTGAAGAGGAAAGAACACTCCCAAAGACATTCTATGAAGCCACCTTCACCCTGATACCAAAACAAACCAGACAAAGACACTACCAAAAAAGAAAATTACAGGTCAGTATCTTTGATGAATATAGATGTAAAATTTCTCAACAAAATATTAGGAAACTGAATCCAACAATACATTGAAAAGATTATATACCAGGACCAAGTTGGATTCATTTCAAGGTCACAAGGATGGTTCAATGTATGCAAATCGATCGATGTGATACACCACATCAACAAAAGAAAAGACAAAAACCACATGATCATCTCAATAGACGCAGAAAAAGCATTTGATAAATTCAACATCCATTCACAATAAAAAAACACTATCAAACTCTTAGAGGAAAACATAGGCAGAACACTCTATGACATAAATCACAGCAAGATCTTTTTTGACCCATCTCCTAGAGAAATGGAAATAAAAACAAAAATAAACAAATGTGACCTAATGAAACTTCAAAGCTTTTGCACAGCAAAGGAAACCATAAACAAGACCAAAAGACAACCCTCAGAATGGGAGAAAATATTTGCAAATGAAGCAACTGACAAAGGATTAATCTCCAAAACATACAAGCAGCTCATGCAGCTCAATATCAAAAAAACAAACAACCCAATCCAAAAACGTGTGGAAGACCTAAATAGACATTTCTCCAAAGAAGATATACAGATTGCCAACAAACACATGAAAGAATGCTCAACATCATTAATCATTAGAGAAATGCAAATCAAAACTACAATGAGATATCATCTCACACCGGTCAGAATGGCCATCATCAAAAATCTACAAACAATAAATGCTGGAGAGGGTGTGGAGGAAAGGGTACCCTCTTGCATTGTTGGTGGGAATGTAAATTGATACAGCCACTATGGAGAACAGTATGGAGGTTCCTTAAAAAACTAAAAATAGAACTACCATATGACTCAGCAATCCCACTACTGGCCATATACCCTGAGAAAATCATAATTCAAAAAGAGTCATGTACCAAAATGTTTGTTGCAGCTCTATTTACAATAGCCAGGACATAGAAGCAACCTAAGTGTCCATCAACAGATGAATGGATAAAGAAGATGTGGCACATATATACAATGGAATATTCCTCAGCCATATAAAGAAACGAAATTGAGTTATTTGTAGTAAGGTGGATGGACCTAGAGACTGTCATACAGAGTGAAGTAAGTCACAAAGAGAAAAACAAATACTGTATGCTAACATATATATATTTGGAATCTAAAAAAAAAAAAAAAAAAATTGTGAGAAGAACCTAGGGGCAAAACGGGAATAAAGATGCAGACCTACTAGAGAGTGGACTTGAGGATACGGGGAGGGGGAAGGGTAACCTGGGGCAAAGTGGGGAGTGGCATGGACATATATACACTACCAAACATAAAATAGATAGCTAGTGAGAAGCAGCCGCATAGCAGATGGAGATCAGCTTGGTGCTTTGTGACCACCTAGAGGGGTGGGATAGGGAGGATGGGAGGGACTGAGGGAGATGCAAGAGGGAAGAGACATGGGGACATATGTCTATGTATAACTGATTCACTTTGTTATAAATCAGAAACTAACACACCATTGTAAAGCAATTATACTCCAATAAAGATGTAAAAAAAAAAAGTAAAATAATAATAATAAAATCGTCAGAAGACCTAAACAGACATTTCTCCAAAGAAGACATATAGACGTCCAATAGGCACATGAAAAGATGGTCAACATTGCTAATTATTAGAGAAATGCAAATCAGAACTACGGTGAGGTATCACCTCACACCGGTCAGAATGACCACCACTAAAAAGTCTACAAATAATAAACGCTGGAGGGGGTGTGGAGAAAAGGGAACCCTCCTCCGTTGTTGGTGGGAATGTAAACTGGTACAGCCACTCTGGAGAATAGCACGGAGGTTTCTTAAAAAACTAAAGATAGAGCTATCATATGATCTTGCAATCCCACTCCTGGGCATATATCCGGAGAAAGCCATATTTTGAAAAGATACATATACCCCAATGTTCACTGTAGCACTATTTACAATAGCCAAGACACGGAAGCAACCTAAATGTCCAAGACAGATGAATGGATAAAGAAGATATGATATATACACACAATGGAATATTACTCAACCATAAAAAAGAATGAAATAATGCCATTTGTGGCAACATGGATGGACACAGAGATTATCCTACTAAGTGAAGTAAGTCAGACAAAGACAAGTATCATATGATACCACTTATATGTGGAATCTAAAAAATAATACAAATGAATTTATTTACAAAACAGAAACAGACTCACAGATGTAAAAAACAAATCTACGGTTACCAAAGGGGAAAGGCCGGGTGGGGGGGGGGGGGGAGGGGGGTAAATTAGGAGTTTGGGATTACTAGATACAAACTATTATATATAAAGTAGATAAACAACAAGGTCCTACTGCATAGCACAAGGAACTATATTCAATACCTTGTAATAAACTGTAATGGAAAAGAATCTGAAAAAGAACACACACACATATATAAAATTGAATCACTTTTCTGTACACCAGAAACTAACACAACATTGTAAAAATCAACTATACTTCAATAAAAACAAACAAATAAAACTCCCAAATGAAAATGCCAGATAAAGAGGAACTGATCATGTAAAGCATTTGGGTTGCCATGTAGAGCATTTAATGCACTGAGCCCAATAATCTGTTTGGTTAGAAGTTGTCAAAATGCTTCCTATGATTGATTTTGCATCAGGTCAAATTATATGCCAATTCTCTTACTACCAAAAAAATTCTTAATGCAACAGTAATTCAGTGTTTGCTTGACCTTAATATTACAGATTTTGCATCAGTGAAAACACATTTCCTTTCTGTTCTTAGGAGGTTGAAGCGAAGGTAAAATATCTTTAGGCCCAAACTGACTACCCATAGTAAAAGCTGTTTAGCGACATAATTTATAGGGAACACGTGATAGTTTCCAGGAGTGACATGCGTCATCTTCCCACATGAAACTATGTAGAATGTAATTTTACAGTTGGGTAAGTTCTCAAGGCAGGGCACAGAGATCTGGCTGTGGGACGCCCATTAATGTCAGAAGGAGTCAAGGGGCTCTATTCCTCATGCCCCTCTTAGAGAATGCACCTGTGTCAGCCTGCTGTGAGAAGAGTCCATTCCTTTTCTGGAAATTCTGAATGCTGATGTTAACCAGCATCATGTATGGACGTTTATAAAACTTTAGGTTGGTACTTAGATTTACCTATGGTTAATCATGGTGTGAAAATCCAAAGTCATGCATTTTTACCCCCATATAATTCTAGATTTCTTTTATAAAAATGAAAAGGCCATTGTAAGCATAAATATACAATGTGATGTGAAATAGAAGTCACATAATAGAAAATCTATGCAACGTTGTAATGTGATGTTATATAATTATAATGCTTACAAAACGATGATCCATATGGTTTCAGACCTAGAATAATATTAATGTAGCTAAAAACGCGAAGTCCATGCAATAGTGGATAATTCTAATATCTCAAGTCTTTGCTTCCTATTTCTTTCACAGAGGAAAGTTGACACATAGGCCCTTGCAATACTTGTTAAAATTCCCATTTTTCTTTTTTAATTTACAACCCTCACACACTTCAGCAACCTCTAAACTGCTGCCCTCTAAAAATCCTCCACTTACTCTTGAATACCTATGTTGTATTTATTTTCTTTCCTCCCGTCTCTTTCAAAAGTCCTAGAAACAGCCTGGTTAGGCTGGATGTGCCTGTGAGGGCATGGTGTGGGCAAGAAACTGAGGAGGCCACGCCATGATCCTCCTTAGCAGAAGGTAAACGCAAAGCAAATGGTAATCAACAGTACATAATCACAGAGATTTTTGAAAGCATGCATTGGATATCATGCATGTACTCATTTTTACAAATTTTATAAATTTGCAAATATTTTACAATATGTATTTTTAAGTGCTAAGTACAAAGAACCACAGAGAATACAGAAACGAAAAAACTACAGAGATATAACTTCTGCTATCAAAGAAGGAGTTTAAAATTTAGATGATGGAAATGTTCTATAATATACCATTTTATTATAGAAAGCATTAATGGTAGCCATCAGCCACATGGAGTTGTAAAGCACCTGAAATATGGCTGAAGTAACTGAAAATGTTAGTTTCTGATTACACTTAATTTACATTTAAACTTGAATAGCCACACATTTTAATTTTTGTTTTTAAGAGATTTGAAGTTTCATTCATGCTGAATCTCTAAGGCCCAAAAGGAGTGCTTAGTACAGGTGCTGAATACACATCTGGTGAGCGAACTAACCAATGAATAAAAAAAACGTCTCTCCAGAGCCCCAGCCCAGAGCCACCTACCTCCCTTCCCTCCCACATTTTTAAGAACTTGATCCCCTCCCGCCATGGCCTCTCAAACAGGACCTCTATCTCAGAGCTCCACAGTATCTGGCCCTTCCAGCTTTCTATCTCAACCAGTAACTAACTCTTCCATTTAAACCTCCATGAAATCCAGGCAACTCCATCTCCTAAGCATCTCTGGAAACATCCTTCTCTCCTGCCCTACCTGCACCATCCACACGAATGCAGGTCTCAGCCAGTCTTAAGAAGCTCAAAACTGAGCTGTCATTATCTCACTTAATACCTTCCCATTGCTTTTTTTTTTTTTTTTTGGCGGTACGCAGGCCTCTCACTGCTGTGGCCTCTCGCGTTGCGGAGCACAGGCTCCGGACGCGCAGGCTCAGTGGCCATGGCTCACGGGCCCAGCCGCTCCGCGGCATGTGGGATCTTCCCGGACCGGGGCACGAACCCTTGTCCCCTGCATCGGCAGGTGGACTCTCCACCACTGCGCCACCAGGGAAGCCCTTCCCATTGCTTTTGATGTAGTCCGTCTTCTCATCCGGATCCTGAGGGTCTGCGTGCTCTACACCTCCACACTTGGCGTGGTACTCCAGGCTCCAGCTCTTCGGCCTCTATTCCTTTCCTCTACTTTCTCCCTCCTGGGAGTCTTCCCAGAACCCCAGTAGTGGGTAAGGTGGGCCCAGCTTTCCGCACTACTTACCCCATCCAGGCCTGGGGGCTTAGGGCTACTCCTCTTCTCTCCCTGCACTAACACAGTCCCTGTCCAACCAAATGAATCTTTGCACCAGGACACTGACCATTCTCATTCTGTCCTTCCATGGCACCTCGGACCTGGGCTGCCCACCGCTGAGCTTCCTGAGGGTTGGCGAAGCCCAGGCCGAGGGTCCCAGGCCCTCCTGGTGAAGGCTGCAGCTCACGCTGACTGGGGCCTCAGATGCGGTAAGGGACTGACTCCCAGGGCCACTCCTGAGGAGGGGGAGAGTCCGGGCTCAGTGCCTTCCCCCAGCACACACTGCGCGATGACCAAAGGAATACGGGGTAACATTTGGAGGCCCACTTTCACCGCCCTAAGCCCTTGACTCGTGTTATCTTACGAAACCCTCACAGTAGTCCTATGAAGGTAGGTACTAACATTATAGCCATTTTACAGAAAAGGAAACAGAAGCAAGTTAAAAACTGACTGCTTGGGCTTCCCTGGTGGCGCAGTGGTTGGGAGTCCGCCTGCCGATGCAGGGGGCGCGGGCTCGTGCCCCGGTCCGGGAGGATCCCCCGTGCCGCGGAGCGGCTGGGCCCGTGGGCCATGGCCGCTGGGCCTGCGCGTCCGGAGCCTGTGCTCCGCGGTGGGAGAGGCCACAACTGTGAGAGGCCCGCGTACCGCAAAAACAAACAAACAAACAAAAAAACTGACCGCTTAAGGGCATTCGGCTGGCAAATGGAGGAGCCAGGCCTCCGGCGCCCCTGATGCCTCCAGTCCCCACTCGCGGCCTCCAGCCAGGAACGCCCTAATCGCTCTGGGTTCCGCTCAGCGATAGCCTCTGCGGCTGCGCAGAGTGTCCGGCGGCGTCAGGCAGGCTCCCAGAAGCCTCCGCGTGCGCATGGGCAGTAGCGCCACTGCCGAGCTCAGGGATGAAGTTGTCACCCAGCTGCCCGAGGTGACGCCCTCTCTGGTTCCACACACTGAAGTTTGAATAGCTACCATATTCGGCAGAGCAAATCTGGAAAATCCAAAAGTCGAGTTTGTGAGTAAGTACCAACAATTTCAAAGGAGGGTTAGTGCTACCATAAAAGTACAAACACAGTTCTTTAAGGCTGAGAGAAGTAAAATATCTCCGTTGAGAAAAATTTAAAACAATAGTTTAATGTAGATTTGAAGGATGAAGAAGCGTCATTTAGGACTTCCCTGGTGGCGCAGTGGTTGAGAGTCCGCCTGCCGATGTAGGGGACACGGGTTCGTGCCCTGGTCCGTGAAGATCCCACATGCCGCGGAGCGGCTGGGCCCGTGAGCCATGCCTGCTGGGCCTGCGCGTCCGGAGCCTGTGCTCCGCAACGGGAGAGGCCCGTGCACCGCATAAAAAAAAAACCAAACAATCATTTGGATTGTACAGTTGATTTCATGGATGAGTTTAAGGGGTGTCAAGTGTTTTTTTTTTTCTTTTTTTGCGGTACACAGGCCTCTCACTGTTGCGGCCTCTCCCGTTGCGGAGCACAGGCTCAGGACGCTCAGGCCCAGCAGCCATGGCTCACGGGCCCAGCCGCTCCGCGGCATGTGGCATCCTCCCGGACCAGGGCACGAACCCGTGTCCCCTGCATCGGCAGGCGGACTCTCAACCACTGCGCCACCAGGGAAGCCCTCAAGTGTTTTATATACTCTTGTTTATTCAAGTCCCAAGCTGGGAAATATTGCCTCTACTTTATAATGTTTGGAACTGAGACTCCGGGGTTAATTAACATACCCAAGTTTACGTGGCTAGTAAGTAGTGCTTACGAGGATTGAACCCAGGTCTACCTGACTCCTGACCTCAGGTGTGTTCCACATCACTATGCTGGTGAAGGAGTGAGAGGGAATCAAAAATTATTCAAGGCTACAAAACAGGATGACTTGAAGGTGGCAGTGCCATGATCAGAAGTGGTTTAGGTAGGCAGAAGGTTAGCTTGGAGGTGGTGGATGGATGTATAAAGTACTCAGGGAGAAGATAGCAGTGAAGATTTGGAACTGAGGGAAAGACTGAATGCTTAGAATGAGAATAGATGTGGGAGCCAACTGCAGAATCTGATGAGTGCGGCTGGAGTAGCAGTGGATCATAACAGGGAAGAATGCACAAATAAGGGTGCATAATTAAAATCTTAGGAAACATGCCTTTTTAGGGCTCAGGAAGAGAAGAGGAGCCACTAAACGGATCAGTGGAGTGATTAGAGAAGGAGGAACAAACAATATCAAGTAAGTGGTGGTCACCAGTGTCAAATACTATAGAGAGAACAAGAAGGGTGAAGAGGTAGCAGTGAGAATGAAGAGTTTCCTGTTGGAAAGTTTCGTGACCCTTAAAAGAGAGGAAGCACAACTATTTAGAAGCCCTCAAATTTCCTCAAAATTTATACTTTCCCAAGGCCCTTCCCTACACTCCTAAGCCTATGCACTCATGCATACCAGTTGTTTTTTCAGGAATTTAGGTAGAAAAGATCTGAGTACTTTAAAAATAGGCCTTATGGCTTTTATGAGCCGTATCTGTCTTTTCTCCCTATTTCTAGCACTGATCTATGGTTGGGACTTAGTAGCACTTAATACAAAGTTATAGGATGAATGAATGAGACTAGGTAATGTCTTTTTTTTTTCCCCATGCATATTTTAGTATTTTGGGAAAAGGATATTTATTAATTACTGAACCCCCAGGTACTAAGTATTATTGGTAACACAGAATAAAATGTTAGATATTGTTTTTGTCCTCAAAGAATTTGTAGTCTATATGGAGGAGGGGATAAAACAAACACTTCTGAGATTATTAGGTGCTAAGTTTTATGGAACACAACATTGACAACCAGGCAGTTGCAGTGGTCCAGCCAGACTGGTTTTTAAATACTAAACTACTTTCCTTGCTCTGTGTAGTGCCTTGGCCCCCATACCCTTCCCTGGGAACGCAGGACATCCCCATATTCTAGCAATTGAATGAGTAAGGCCTGGCAAACAGGAGCCTCTGGAATCCTGTCCTAGAGTATAGCCAGTGTCCATTCTGATTGGATGGATTTCTTGTCATCTCAATTGTTGAATATTTTGATTACCACCCTGGATGTGTGTATTATTAACACTGTAGGAATTTGCAAAAAGTCTTAGAAAATAAGGTAAAACAAATGACTCAGAGATAGGGGTGATGTTAATTTCTTTACGTAAAATGATTATCAATCATGGATTAATCACATATTAATCATAGATATGTGGGTGCATCTAAATTTGATATTCCAATACTAACTTTGGATTGAAATGGGTTCAGTACACAAAGATTGTTCGTCTAGCCCTGGGTTTGCTTTAATTGGCTTTATGGCCTTGGTTAAGTCACTTTACTTCTGGGTTTATTTTATTTCTTTGTGAAATAGGTAGACCAAAAAATTGTATGAGAATGATTTCTGCTGCAGGTATCAGAAAAATCCTATTCAACTGGCTGAAGAACTAAGAACTTTTTATATAACATATAAAAAGAGGTTTACAGGAAGGACAGTCTTAAGGAAGGATAGATGAAGACACTGGCTCCACTTTATGAATCTCTTGGTTCTATTCTCTACACGTGTAGACTTCGTGTTCAGTGTAGTCAAATAAGAAGGACATTGCTTTCTGTGTCTTTCTTAAGAGTGAATAGTACCCTTCCCCCCACCAGTTTCTCATCAAAGTTGTGTCATATGTTCCTGTCTAAACTGATACCTGGCAAGGAGAATGGGACCACAATGATTGACTTAGACTATACCAGTCTTGCCCTCTGGCTGGGCATAAGTCCAGCTTTCCTTGAACATGGCCAAAATAGATCATGGGTACCCAAACAAAACCAAGATTCTGTTAGGAAGAAGGAAAGAGAGTGTGACTGCTGTGTGGACAATTATGATTCCCCTTTTAGCAAATGAAATTGTTGACCTGTCTTCATTCTTCAATATCCTTCCCTCCTTACCTCAAATACTACCTACTTGGATTTGAAGCCCCAACACTCTCAAACAGGGATCATCTATCATTTACATGAAAGTCATCCAGAGGAGGACAGTTAGATGAATCAAACTTTGTTCTAACACCAGTCCTTCTCTCATCACTCCATTGCTTCAAGGAACTGTAAAAGGAAGGGTGGGTTATCGCAGTGGGATACTGCATAGTGCTAATAATGCCAACGATCATGGATTAGTCCTCATATTAACTAAACTGTACTGTTCTGGTTTTCTTTTGCCAACAATCTGCCAGGTACTGAGAAGAGTCCTAGAGGACAGGGCAGTTTGTTGTTTTTTTTTTTAAAGACGATGTTGGGGGTAGGAGTTAATTAATTAATTAATTAATTTTTGCTGTGTTAGGTCTTTGTTTCTGTGCGAGGGCTTTCTCTAGTTGTGGCGAGCGGGGGCCACTCTTCATCGCGGTACACGGGCCTCTCACTATCGCGGCCTCTCTTGTGGAGCACAGGCTCCAGACGCACAGGCTCAGTAGTTGTGGCTCACAGGCCTAGTTGCTCTGCGGCATGTGGGATCTTCCCAGACCAGGGCTCGAACCCGTGTCCCCTGCGTTAGCAGGCAGATTCTCAACCACTGCGCCACCATGGAAGCCCGACAGGGCAGTTTGATGTAGTTTCTACTGAGGGCGTACAGTGCACTTTGGCAGAAATTCAGCTGTTAGAATTCCAGACAGGTAAACCTATCGGCTAGCACTGTAAAATAACTAACCTGTTCTTAGCCAGACACACTTACTGTATTCTCACAAAACGGCAAATTCGGAGAGGATTAATGAAGGTGTTGAGGAAGTGGGAGAAAGAAAGCAGCTGACTGATCAGTACTGTTTTCTTAGTTTCTTTACCCTGGACATTGTGAGTGTACTTGATGGTTTGTATTCTGACTCCTTCCTGATTTATTTCTGAACATAACCTCTATCATCTTAGGTCTGTGGAAAATTCATCTCATTAACTAGAACACTGACTTTCCAATTAAGTATCAGATCTTAAATTATTATCTATAACTGATACTGAATCTGTGGGCCAGCTCAGGTTGAAGTGAGTTCCTTTGTACTCCCAGGGAGGAATTCAGTGACTAGCGCAAAGCCGTGGATCAGAAAAGGGTTCTTGATTTGATGTGCTTGCTCCCTACTTCCCTCTATTAGATTACACCCTGACAACTCTACCTCCTACTCAGCTTGTTATACACAGATGGATATTTGAACAGTTTCTCATAAAGAATATTTCAGCTTGAGAAGAAGTATGAATATGTAGTAATTCAAGGTTCTTCACATTTGAGACATGGTTCTGGTAGCATGATTATTGACTTTTGACTTTACTATAGATCACAGATTCATAGTTGGATTAAGAATTACAATATTGTAAGATATGAAAAGAAATGACTTCTAAATTATCCTAGAAAGAGTCAACCTCAGATGGCCCTGGGTGGCATTGAAATCTTGAATGATTTATTACCTTTTCCCCTCATTTTCTCCCTTCTTTTAGATGGAGAGTTAAAAAAAAAGATTCCAATGTATTTTCTTTCTTGACTTATTAGCCATCACTCTTCTTTTTTAAAGTGGTTGCTTTAGGGTGTATAATACACGTCTTTAACTTATCACAATTTACCTTTAAGTAATATTATACTTCACTTTGTCTCTTCCCAGCCTTTATGTCATTGTCGTTATATATTGTATTTCTACATGTTATAAAAGCAAACATACATTGTAATTGCTTTTACTTTTAACAGAGAACCAACTTTTAAAATATTTAAAAATTAAGCAACAGTATCTTTCATATTTACCCACATGTTAACAATTTTAGTGCTTTTCATTCCTTTGTGTACATACAGATTTCCACCTGATTCATTTTCATTATGCCTAAGGGACTTCTTTCAATATTCCTTATAATGTAGTTTTGCTGGTAATTCATTTTTTCAGTTTTTAGATGTCTGAAAAAATTCATTTCCTCTTTATTTTTAAAAGATATTTTCACTGAGTATAGAATTCTACATTGACACACTTGTTTTTCTTCCCTTCAGTACCTCAGAGATAATTCTCCACTGTCTTCTGGAATGTATTGTTTTCAGCAAGAAATCTGCTATTATTCATATCTTTGTTCCTCTGTATGTAATGTACCTTTTTTTCCATTTAATTATGATGTGTATCAATATCATTTTATTTGTGTTTCTTATGCTTGGGTTTAGTTGACCTTTTTGAATATATAGGTCTGTCATTTTCAACAAAACTGGAAAATGTTTGGCCATGATTATTCAAACATTTTTACTGTCCTCCTCTTTTTTTTTTTTTTTTTGCATTACGCGGGCCTCTCACTGTTGTGGCCTCTCCCGCTGCAGAGCACAGGCTCCGGACGCGCAGGCTCAGCGGCCATGGCTCACGGGCCCAGCCGCTCCGCGGCATGTGGGATCTTCCCAGACCGGGGCACGAACCCGCGTCCCCTACATTGGCAGGCAGACTCTGAACCACTGCGCCACCAGGGAAGCCCTGTCCTCCTCTTTTGGTGACTCTATAAGTTACATTAGCTGCTTAAAGTTGTCCCACATCTCACTGATGCTCTGTTCATTTTTCCTCCAGTCTTTTATCCGTTTTTCATATTGAGTATTTTCTTTTGTGATATATTCAGGTTCACACATCTTTTCTTCTTCATTGTCTTATCTGTTTTAAATTCTACCCAGAGAAATGTTGTCAGTTATTGCATTTTTTAATCTCTAAAAATTTGACTTAGTTTACTTTTATATCATCAGTGTCTCTATTTATGACTCACTCTTTATGCTGTCTTCTTGAATATATGGAATATAGTTATAAAAGCTGTTTTAATGTTCTTGCATACTAATTGTATTATCTGTGTCATTTTTGGATCTTCTTCTATTGATTAATTTTTCTCCTCACGACATGTCATGTTTTCCTGTTTCTTTGCATTTCAGGGAATTTTTGACTGGATGACAGACACTGTGAATTTTATGTTGTTGGATGACAGGTATATTTAAATTCCTATAAATATTCTTGAGGTTTGTTCTGAACCTCAAGTAAGTTACTTGGAAACAGCTTGATTCTACGAAGGCTTGCTTTGAATTTTGCTAGGTAGAACCAGAGCAGCCTTTAGTCTAGGCTTACTTTTCCCTATTACTGAAGCAATACCTTTCTATGTGCTCAATGCCCCATGAATTATGAGGATTTTATATTTTCTCTATGAGAATATTGAATAATTCCAGCCTGGTGTGAGTTGCAGAGATTTTTCTGTCTTCTCCTTTTGAGATGTTTTATTTCCTACCTTAGACAGTTTCCTCATGTGCATGTACTAATCAGTACTCAATCAAAGGCTTAAGGAGGACCCTCTGCAGATATCTGGAGAGCTCTCTGTCTCTTTCTCTCCCCGCCCCCCCTTTCTCTGGCTCTGGCTCTCTCTTTTCTCTGGTATTCTTTCCTGTGAACTCTAGCCACATTGGCTTCCCAATTCTATTATCTCATCAATTCCAGGAGATGGCTGACTTCAGCAGGTTTCCCTTTCCCTGTGCTGCAGCCTGGAAGATGTTTCCAGGCAGTAATCTGGAAAAATCATAGAGCTCACCTTGTTTGTTTCCTCCCCCTAAGTGATCACTTTTCTGTGCTGCCTGATGTGCAGTATCTGAAAACTGTTGTTTCATATATTTCATATGGTTTTAAATTTGTTTTTGAGGTAGGAGAATAAATCTGGTGCTTGTTACTCATCTTGGCAGAAGCAGAAGTTGTTGAATAATTTCTTTTTTTTTTTATTCAAACAGAAAGTCACAAAAATTATAATCATCCTCATCAGTTCACTCAGTCCCATGTAATTAATTTTTTTTTCATCTTGATCTTTTGTTAGCACTTTTATGAATTCATCAGTTTTCCATTAGAGTTCTGAAAATGCTTATTCATTCAGTTCAGCAGTATAGTCAGTTACCAGAAACCTGTACTTGTCAGAGTCTTTTCCACAAATTCCTTGAAGATGAAACCCTTTTATAGGAACATTTTTGCAAAAGCATCAGAGTACACCCAGAACTGTCTGTAAATGACAAAAGACTTAAAAATGACCACGGTTAAAGATTTGATGAAAGTTCATAATAATGCAATTGACAAGGAAATTTAGTTATTTCTGAGATATACATTTTAAAGTAATAACTAGAATTATGACTTATAACATTATACCAGAACATATAAGATTTTTAGAAATTCCATGTAATGTCTGAAATATTTATATTAACATATTTCCATACAAATAACCCAAAGAAAATTTAGTATTAGTTGTTTTTTGTTTGTTTGTTTGTTTATACTGCAGGTTCTTATTAGTCATCAGTTTTATACACATCAGTGTATACATGTCAATCCCAATCGCCCAATTCAGCACACCACCATCCCCACCCCACCGCGGTTTTCCCGCCTTGATGTCCATACATTTGTTCTCTACATCTGTGTCTCAACTTCTGCCCTGCAAACCAGTTCATCTATACCATTTTTCTAGGATCCACATACATGCGTTAATATACGATATTTGTTTTTCTCTTTCTGATTTACCTCACTCTGTATGACAGTCTCTAGGTCCATCCACGTCTCAACAAATAACTCAATTTCGTTCCTTTTTATGGCTAATATTGCATTGTATATATGTACCACAACTTCTTTATCCATTCATCTGTCGATGGGCATTTAGGTTGCTTCCATGATGTGGCTATTGTAAATAGTGCTGCAGGGAACATTGGGGTGCATGTGTCTTTTTGAATTATGGCTTTCTCTGGGTATATGCCCACTAGTGAGATTGCTGGATCATATGGTAATTCTATTTTTAGTTTTTTAAGGAACCTCCATACTATTCTCCATAGTGGCTGTATCGATTTACATTCCCACCAACAGTGCAAGAGGGTTCCCTTTTCTCCACACCCTCTCCAGCATTTGTTGCTTGTAGATTTTCTGATGACCATTCTAACTGATGTGAGGTGATACCTCATTGTAGTTTTGATTTGCATTTCTCTAATAATTAGTGATGTTGAGCAGCTTTTCATGTGCTTTTTGGCCATCTGTATGTCTTCTTTGGAGAAATGTCTATGTAGGTCTTCTGCCCATTTTAGGATTGGGTTGGTTGTTTCTTTAATATTAAGCTGCATGAGCTGTTTATATATTTTGGAGATTAATCCTTTGTCAGTTGCTTCATTTGCAAATATTTTCTCCCATTCTGAAGGTTGTCTTTTGGTCTTGTTTATGGTTTCTTTTCCTGTGCAAAAGCTTTGAAGTTTCATTAGGTCCCATTTGTTTATTTTTGTTTTATTTCCATTACTCTAGGAGGTGGATTAAAAAAGATCTTGCTGTGATTTATATCAAAGAGTGTTCTTCCTATGTTTTTCTCTAAGAGTTTTATAGTGTTTGGTCTTACGTTTAGGTCCCTAATCCATTTTGAGTTTATTTTTGTGTATGGTGTTAGGGAGTGTTCTAATTTCATTCTCTTACATGTAGCTGTCCAGTTTTTCCAGCACCACTTATTGAAGAGACTGTCTTTTCTCCATTGTATATCTTTGCCTCCTTTGTCATAGATTAGTTGACCATAGATGCGTGGGTTTATCTCTGGGCTTTCTATCTTGTTCCATTGATCTATGTTTCTGTTTTTGTGCCAGTACCATATTGTCTTGATTACTGTAGCTTTGTAGTATGGTCTGAAGTCAGGGAGTCTGATTCCTCCAGCTCCGTTTTTTTCCCTCAAGACTGCTTTGGCTATTCGGGGTCTTTTGTGTCTCCATACAAATTTTAAGATGATTTGTTCTAGTTCCATAAAAAATGCCACTGGTAGTTTGATAGGGATTGCATTGAATCTGTAGATTGCTTTGGGTAGTATAGTCATTTTCACAATATTGATTCTTCCAATCCAAGAACATGGTATATCTCTCCATCGGTTGGTATCACCTTTAATTTCTTTCATCAGTGTCTTATAGTTTTCTGCATACAGTTCTTTTGTCTCCCTTGGTTGGTTTATTCCTAGGTATTTTATTCTTTTTGTTTCATCATTAGTGTATAGGAATGCAAGAGATTTCTGTGCATTAATTTTGTATCCTGCAACTTTACCAAATTCATTGATGAGCTCTAGTAGTTTTCTGTTGGCATTTTTAGGATTCTCTATGTATAGTATCATGTCAACTGCAAACAGTGACAGTTTTACTTCTTCTTTTCCAATTTGTATTCCTTTTATTTCTTTTTCTTCTCTGATTGCTGTGGCTAGGACTTCCGAAACTATGTTGAATAATAGTGGTGAGAGTGGACATCCTTGTCTCGTTCCTTATCTTAGAGGAAATGCTTTCAGTTTTTCACCATTGAGAATGATGTTTACTGTGGGTTTGTCCTATATGGCCTTTATTATGTTGACGTAGATTCCCTCTATGCCCACTCTCTGGAGAGTTTTTATCATAAATGGATGTTGAATTTTGTCAAAAGCTTTTTCTGCATCTATTGAGATGATCATATGGTTTTTATTCTTCAATTTGTTAATATGGTGTGTCACATTGATTGATTTGCATATATAGAAGAATCCTTGCATCCCTGGGATAAATCCCACTTGATCATGGTGTATGATCCTTTTACTGTGCTGTTGGATTCTGTTTGCTAGTATTTTGTTGAGGATTTTTGCATCTATATTCATCAGTGATATTGGTCTGTAATTTTCTTTTTTTGTAGTATCTTTGTGTGGGATTGGTATCAGGGTGATGGTGGCCTCATAGAACGAGTTTGGGAGTGTTCCTTCCTCCGCAATATTTTGGAAGAGTTTGAGAAGGATAGGTGTTAGCTCTTCTCTAAATGTTTGATAGAATTCACCTGTGAAGCCATCTGGTCCTGGACTTTTGTTTGTTGGAAGATTTTTTTTTTTTTTTTTTTTGCAGTATGAGGGCCTCTCACTGATGTGGCCTCTCCCGTTGTGGAGCATAGGCTCCGGACGCTCAGGCTCAACGGCCATGGCTCACAGGCCCAGCCACTCCGCGGCATGGGGGATCTTCCCGGACCGGGGCACGAACCCGTGTCCCCTGCTTTGGCAGGCGGACTCTCAACCACTGCATCACCAGGGAAGCCCTGTTAGAAGATTTTTAATCATAATTTCCATTTCATTACTTGTGATTCGTCTGTTCATATTTTCTGTTTCTTCCTGGGTCAGTCTTGGAAGATAATACCTTTCTAAGAATTTGTCCATTTCTTCCAGGTTGTCCATTTTATTGGCATAGAGTTGCTTGTAGTAGTCTCTTAGGATGCTTTGTATTTCTGTGTTGTCTATTGTAACTTCTCCTTGTTCATTTCTAATTTTATTGATTTGAGTCCTCTCTCTTTTTTTCTTGATGAGTTTGACTAATGGTTTATCAATTTTGTTTATCTTCTCACAGAACCAGCTCTTAGTTTTATTGATCTTTGCTATTGTTTTCTTTGTTTCTATTTCATTTATTTCTGCTCTGATCTTTATGATTACTTTCCTTCTGCTAACTTTGGGTTTTGTTTGTTCTTCTTTCTCTAGTTCCTTTAGGTGTAAGGTTAGATTGTTTACTTGAGATTTTTCTTGTTTCTTGAGGAAGGCTTGTATAGCTATAAAATTCCCTCTTAGAACTGCTTTTGCTGCATCCCATAGGTTTTGGATCATCGTGTTTTCATTGTCATTTGTCTCTAGGTAGTTTTTGATCTTCTCTTTGATTTCTTCAGTGATCTCTTGGTTGTTTAGTAACGTATTGTTTAGCCTCCATGTGTTTGTGTTTTTTATGTTTTTTTTTCCCTTGTAATTCATTTCTAATCTCATAGCGTTGTGGTCAGAAAAGATGCTTGATATGATTTCAATTTTCTTAAATATACTGAGGCTTGATTTGTGACCCAAGATGTGATCTATCCTGGAGAATGTTCTGTGCGCACTTGAGAAGAAAGTGTAATCTGCTGTTTTTGGATGGAATGTCCTATAAATAATAATTAAATCTATCTGGTCTATTGTGTCATTTAAAGCTTCTGTTTCCTCATTTATTTTCATTTTGAATGATCTGTCCATTGGTGTAAGTGAGGTGTTAAAGTCCCCCACTATTATGGCCTTACTGTCGATTTCCTCTTTTATAGCTGTTAGCAGTTGCCTTATATATTTAGGTGCTCCTATGATGGGTGCATATATATTTATAATTGTTATATCTTCTTCCTGGATTGATCCCTTGATCATTATGTAGTGTCCTTCCTTGTCTCTTGTAACATTTTTTATGTTAAAGTCTATTTTGTCTGATATGAGTATAGCTACTCCAGCTTTCTTTTGATATCCATGTGCATGGAATATCTTTTTCCATCCCCTCACTTTCAGTCTGTATGTGTCCCTAGGTCTGAAGTGGGTCTCTTGTAGACAGCATATATATGGGTCTTGTTTTTGTATCCATTCAGCAAGCCTGTGTCTTTTGGTTGGAGCATTTAATCCATTCACAGTTAAGGTAATTATCGATATGTATATTCCTATGACCATTTTCTTAATTGTTTTGCATTTGTTTTTGTAGATCCTTTTCTTCTCTTGTGTTTCCCACTTAGAGAAGTTCCTTTAGCATTTGTTATAGAGCTGGTTTGGTGGTGCTGAATTCTCTTAGCTTTTGCTTGTCTGTAAAGCTTTTGATTTCTCCATCGAATCTGAATGAGATCCTTGCTGGGTAGAGTAATCTTCGTTGTAGGTTCTTTCCTTTCATCACTTTAAATATATTGTGCCACTCCCTTCTGGCTTGTAGAGTTTCTGCTGAGAAATCAGCTGTTAACCTTATGGGAGTTCCCTAGTATGTTATTTTTCGTTTTTTCCCTGTTGCTTTCAATAATTTTTCTTTGTCTTTAATTTTTGCCAGTTT
>NW_020837946.1:67504940-67572440 GCF_003676395.1 Aethalodelphis obliquidens | reverse complement strand
AGTTTCACCATAGATTTAGAAAGCACTGTGCTTAAGCATCCAGTGAGATTTGCATACCTGAGGAATGGCAGTTTAAACAGCGGAGTGTGAGGTCAATCAAGAATAACTAGTTAAGAAATTCAGTTGATAGCTATTTTCCTCATGCTTTTTTTATACTTATGATTTAATCCCAGTTGATCTGAACTGCTATTAGTAGGTGCTGATAGAATCAAAAGCTTAGGTTACATTCACACATTAGCCTGTTAAACATTGTTCTACTTCTTTAAGGTAACTATACACGTTTCTTTAAAAAGGACAAAGGTCTTTTTACCTTCTTTTTTTTCCCACATTTAAAATGATAGTACCATAAGCATTGCTAATTTATGTCAGCCTCAATTCTAATACTTTCCACTAGTCTGTGTTTAGTTGCTATCTTGATATTGTGTTTGCAGATGGTTCTAGTCTCTAAAAGAGAATTCACGAGTAAAGAGAGGTGTGATGCAAGCATTTGTATCCTATCTGCTATTTCAGCAAAAAATCATTGATCTCTAAGTCCACTATTTTAAAGTTTCTTCGCTTCTCTTTTTTCTCTCCCTTTTGTCGCTTCCTCTCCCCTCTCCTATTTTTTTTAGTGGTTGTAGGTACCTCAGCAAGGACAGATGCTTCATGGGAGTCTTGTCAGTCCCCTGCCATAAGTCCCCACTACTCCCGTGTCTTTTCTCCTGATTCAGGAGAGTCAGAATCTCATGCAAAACTGCCAAGTACTATAGCCAGTGAGTAGACACTGCCCAGTATAATTCTAATCTCTGTATTTTACCTCAAAGTGATCAATTGGTAAGATTGGCAATATGGGAACTCAAGGAAATTATGGATATATCTAATCAGGCAACCTAAAAATATTCATACATTTAGAGGACTATAATTTATGGTTTTTGATTGTAGCACAGGTAATTTTTATTACATTTACAGCCATTTTAACCATCATAAACATAGTAACAAACGTGATCATTTTTCATATTTCTTCAAAAAAATGATACTCTAATTGAACAGGGTTTTTTAAAAAAATCCCATATGGAGATGACAAAATAAAATAAAAGTGAATTTATATGAACATATTGACAGATAGTAATGTCCAAAAATACTACTTATAAAGAATGTCGTAGTCAGTAGCAAGGGACCTCAGTCTACCACTAACTAACATTTGAAAGTATTTTAATCATGAACATTTCTAGCCCTTGGTTTTCTCATAGGTAAAATGATGAAAGTGGATAAGATATAAAGACCTTCATCACACAAAAATTCTAGGGCTTCCTTGTTCTTGCTTAATGGTGTAAAAACATAGTTTTGTAATAAACTTTAAATTCAAGACACTGCACTTTTGAAGTTCTGAAGTAGAGTCAGAGAAGAATGTCTGATACAGAAGGAAAGCATCATCTTTCTCTTCAGATGCTTCTCCAAACTTGATGAGCAGTATAAATGCCTCCACTGTTGGCATTTAAACAACTCCACTGTTGTGGAGGCATTATAAACAACTCCACTGTTGTCATTTTGCTTGTGGCTTCTGTGGCATCAAATACTCAGCCTCCTGTCATCAGACTTAGCAAACTCACTTAGGCCACTAAAATGCAAGACTTTTAAGGCTCAATGGCACCCCATATGACACCTTAGTATGTTTCACTTCACTCTGGGAAAAATGCTGGTTAGTTAACTGAAAACTCTGGGTTGGTGTAGCTCATAAATTGCTACCTATTAGCACCTGAAGTTATAGATGTGGACTAGTGCAAAACAGGACAAAAAAATATATGCCCAATAAATGAAAGAGAACATAGCACATTTAATTTACATCAGTCCACTCCTTGGATCTGTTGTCTATCAACAGTGGTAAAAAGATATCACCAATATATGTAATGACAGAACATGTTTTTAATATCATACAGCAATTAAAAACACTTTTAAAAAAAGGATAACTATGACCCAACTGTCAAAAGTATGAGTGATAACTGGCACATTGTTTAATTGATTTTACTTTTTAAAAGTTAATTTCTTTACTTTTTATTATTAGTCATGTATTGCAGCATTAAAATTAACATAGAGGTGAGGATAACACATGAACTTTATATGTCATCTTATTAAAATGAAGCTATTTTTAATACTTTAAGAGGCCTATCAGAAAACACAATTTATATCCTTAAAGTATATTTTGTCAGTTTCAAGTATAATTTTTGCATTCATATTCTTTTATGAATTTTAATGGAGACACTTAAATTGTAATTATTCCTCTCAGCTCAAATGCAGGTAACAAATGGAATTCAATCAGTGTTTGCGCATAATGACCATCATTAAGAGAGAAATAATAATGACATTCTCTCTGCATTAAACTTGCAGACTCTTTACACAATGATCTGAATCCCATTATTGATCTCCATGGAGATATGCAATTGTCACCTATTCTGCATAATATCTGAATGTTAAATACATTTGTTTGGAACAAATATTTTAATGAATACAGTCAGTTCCACTTAATTAGCTATCTGATAACTGAATATTTTTACTTAATAATTCAACTTGGAACATCAAAATTGTTCTATTTTCTATTCAAATGCACTTGAGATTAGTCACAGATATTCATTTGAATGTTCATAAAATGTATGTGGAGTTTAAAATTCCCTTTGGCTTTCTTTGAAGTACATCCATTAGAGGGACAGTGAAGAGGTATTTTTCATCTGTTTGAAATTATTTTTTTCCCCTCAGTGTTGTTTAAAATAGCCTCTTAGAAGCTTACTTGTAAAATGTGTTTTCTGACCAAACTCCTTCTGCCATCTAACTTCCTTTTATCATAGAATTGTTCATAAGAATGCCACTATTCATATTTACTTACATACATACATTTTTAATTTGGGCATTTGGTTTGGGGAAGAAAATATGAATAAAATATTGAATTCACTTGTGCAGAAAGCTCTAGGAAAGTCATAATTGGTGAATATTTAGCCTATTGTATTGATACTTTAAGAAAGAGAATCCAAAATAATATTTGTAATAATAGTAATAATAAACACTATGAATAATGACTAGATTAATTTTTTGGCCATGGGTGAAGTGTTGGAGACCAGCATCAACACACTATCTTTAGGTAATGTAGTATCAATTAATTCCACAGATGTTTGCTGAGCACCAACCACGAGTCCAGCATTGCACCTGAGAGTGATGAAGCCGTAATGAATAAGATCCCAGGCCTGGCTGCCGGAACCTCATCATCTGGTGAGAAGAAATTTACTCATACAATAAGTTTTGACACAGGTGACAAATGCCAGTGGTTTGAAAGAAGTGCAGTAGGAGCATGGAGGTGGAAGTGATTGGTCCCGTGGACCAAGAAAGAGCAGGATATCTCCAGAGAGATGGCAAACTTCTGCCAGGTTTAAAATATCAGTAGAAAGATTTTAGAATAAAAGAAGTTGCATGAACAAAAGCTTGGAGCCATAAGAGTATGTGGATTTTCATGAGTACCACAAGCGTCAGACCAGTTCAGCTAGGGTTTGAGGTGCATAGTGAGTGGTGTAGGGAGTGAGACTATAAAGGTTACTATGATAACTACAACTTATTAGGCATTTTCTAGGTTCCAGGAGCTTGACATACAACTCAAATTCTTGGTAAAACCCTGTACTATACCATTTCTATAAATAAGGAAGTTACATTTAGAGCTGTTAAGTGACTTGCCCCATATCACCTAACAGATAAGTAGTGAGGCTGGAATTTTGGACCAGGTCTATTGGTGTCTAAAGACTGAACTCCAAGTAGGGTTGAAATGAGGTTGGAAGGGCCTTGAATTGCATGGTAAGGGAATTGGAGAAGTATTGAAGGATTTTCAGAGGGGATGATGTACAAGTAAGTTCCCTACATACAAATGAGTTCCTTTCTGAGAATGTGTTCGTAAGTCCGATCTGTTTGTAAATCCAACAAAGTTAGCCTAGGTACCCAACTAACACAATCGGCTATGTAGTCGTGTACTGTAATAGGTTTACAATACTTTTCACACAAATAATACATAGAAACAAACAAACACAAAAAATAAAGAAAACCTATTAAATCTTACAGTACAGTACAGCAGCTGGCATAGAGGGGCTGGCATCGAGTGAACAGGCAAGAAGAATTACTGACTGGAGGAGGGAGAGGAGGTGGGAGATGGTAGAGCTGAAGGATCAGCAGCAATAGGAGACGGAGGGCAAGCTGCAATTTCACTCAGGCCTGAACGTTGATGGCACAGGTTCTGGTTCCTTGCTGGATTTAATTCTATCTACCCTCTTGAAAAAACGATCCAGTGATGTCTGGGTAGTAGCTCTTTTTTCTCATCATGGATGACACAGTAGCACTGGATTGCGTTCTGAACGGCTGCTGCAACCATCGGGTACCGTTCTACGCTCGGGTCCTGTGCCTCAGAAACTAATAGTGCCTCATCAAATAACTGCCATTTCCTGCGTTGTGAATCTCTTCAGTTCTTCAGTTACTTCTTCTTCCTCTTGTCTCTCTTCGTCCTTTCTATGGGCCTCCAATTCAATCAGGTCTTCATTAGTAAGCTCCTTGTGTTGCACAACAACGGTACTGTACAGAAAAGTACGCAAAATCACAACCACTTGTAGAGGATGCACGCACGTGACGATGTACGCCAGACACAGGAACTAACTTACGTAATTGGACATGCAAATGCATGTTCTCATCTTTGAAAGTTCGCACCTTGAAGGTTCGTATGTAGGGGACTTACTGTCCCCTACAGATCAATAATTTAGAAAAGCAGTTTGGGTCATAGCTGGGAGGGTCAAATTAGAAGCAAGGAGATTTGAGGCAAACATGCAAATTATGAGGTTGTTTTAATAACCCAAGTGACATTACTTCAACTAGCAGAAAAACAATGGAAGCAGAGGATAGGTTCAGTAGACTTCTTGCAATAAAATCAACAGAATTTGGTTTCAGCTTGGGTAGTTGAGAATATAAAAGTCATGAGGGAAGAAAAGAATTTTATGTTCTCCTTCTATATCCCTGGAGATGGAGTAAGGTTTATACTAAAACAGTATAGTTTCCACAGATTGAAACTATGTTGATTTAAAAACACTTCAGTTTTTTTTTTTTTCTAGGAGGCCCTAGGAAAATTCAGCCAGGATATAGTTTTCCTTCATGTTCACTTCCATTTTAGTGCCTTTTTTGTGTGATCTTCTATTTCTCCTCAGTACCTTGGCATCTAATGTGAAAAGAAGCAATTTGATTAATTCACACATAAATACCAGAGTCTCAGTGCGTTAATCTTTCCAGCGCTGCTAAGAGGGTGAAAGAAAATTGCTTCATGGAAGGCAACACTCAAAGCAAGAATTTAAAAATATCATTCACTTATTTATTAATTTCTTGATTGTCAAGAATATTCCAAGTTCTTGGGATATAAAGATAATTCTGACACAGTCCACATCACAGGTGTTTTGCATGTGGGGCAGACGTGACTCTTTGGGAGCCAGAGTGTGGACTGTGGTCACCAGAATAAAGCTGCCCTTCCCACATAGATATCTATGCCCTTATCTCTGTAAACTGTTACTATGTTATGTTACATAGCAAATGGAACTTTGCAGATGGAATTGAGGTTATGGACCTTCAAACAGGGAAATTATCCTAGATTATCTGGATGGGCCTAGTGTATAACATAGGCCCTTAAAAGTGAAAGAGGAAGAAAGAAGTCATTGATAAAGGTGCAGCAGAGGAAGAGGCAGGAGAAATATGAAGCGTGAGCAGAACTCAACCCCCAGTGCTGGCTTTGCAAATGGAAAAAGAAGTCCCCAAGCCATAGAATATGTGATCTCTAGAAGCTGGGAACAGCCCTTAGCTGAAGCTGAGGAAACCAGGATATCAGTCTCGTAACTGACAGGAACTGATTTCTGCCAACAACATGAATGAACAAGAAAACAGATTCTCCCCTAGACAATCTGACCTACAGAACTGTAAGAGGAGGAACTTTCTAAGTTTTAAGTAGCTAAATTTGTGGTAATTTTCACTGCAGTAACAGAAAACATATAAATGGGAATAAAAATATTGTTTACCTTAAAAAGCTATGAAGAGTATTAAATATAATAATGCATTACTGTATCTGATGTGTTAAAAAAAAAACCACTAAAAGCAATTAGCTATTACTTTTGTCATTATGTGACTGATTCTAAGTTTAGCCCTTGGCCCACAGAGGATTTTTCCATTTTGCTAGGAGTACCCTGGGGCATGCCACTCCTTGGTGTGCCTGGCCTACTGCCATCAGTTTCAAAAAGATGACTCTGAACCTTAGCTTAATTTAAAGGCAGACTTCCAAGTCCTCATATTCTTTTGGGGACTTGCTTCTTCCATGACTGATAGTGAGAATGCAATGAAGTCTAATTCTTTACAGAAAAGATACGAGTTTTGCTCTTTATCACACCTTCCCCCAACAAAATGCAGTAGTTCTCAGAGACAGCTCAAATACAACTTATATTACTGAAGAGAACACTTCACTCTTTAGTCAGAGATCATCTGCATTTAGGTCAATGGTATGTCATAGTTTCTCCCAAGGAACAATGGAATTAGTGTTTGCTTTATAGTAAAACAAATTCAGGTGTTTAGTTTAGCACAGAGAAGCAATGTGATTTCTCACTTGTTTTGCTGCCCAGGTCCCATCCCCCTTACTGAGGCAATCACATTCCTTTTTTGTTTTGAGTGGGTCGCCTGTAGTAGAGGTTATTGGTACCCAGCCCATGTCTAATTGTATTTTACCATCCCAGTGCAGAATGGTCCAACTTCTAAGTGCCAACATCTGTTAATACATCTCTGCCTGAGGGGCTTCTTCTGGTTTCCAGAGTTTCTTCTCTCTTTGTGACTGTCAGGACAGGGTGCTAGGGAATTAACTCCTTCAGGAATGTGTCTCAGTCAGTGGCTGATGGGAGTTGGGGTGTAAATTTCCCATCTCTTTCAGGTGGGGGTAATTGCAGTTTCCCAGTAAGATTCTGCTTCAGCTACCAATAGTGGCAACTTGCTCAATGAATTACCACTTACTGGCTACCTTCCCTTCCTGTCTAACTTCATCACTTCCCCATCAGTGTTTCTTGAGATTGCCTTCCAGATAAACTGTTTGCAGGTGAATCTTTGTCTCAAGATTGGCTTTTAGAGAAAAACCAAACAGGATACGAACTTTTCCCTGCTCCCAGTGGATGTGCTTTTGTTGAAGATGACTGATCTTATTACTTCCAAGGATGGAGCATGTGATGCATCCCTAAACCCGAGTGCATCCAATCCTCTCTCTCTACCTAGCCCCTGCCCATAACTAGTTTAGAGATAAGAACAGAGAAAAGTGACTATAGATATTATTAATTGGTAATCCAGTGAATAAATATTTTCATCACATACTATACTATGTTCCAGGTATAGTCCAGGTACTACTGGAGTAAAAAACAAACAAACAAAAAACATCTGAATTTATGTGCTGCACCCCGTCTGTAATCTTACTATCTAGGAGAGAGATAATTATTAAACAAATACTTATTCAAATATAATATGTAATTACAATTGTGAAAAGTATTGTTTCAGAAAAATAGAGTGTATTATAATTTTTAAATGAAAATGCCTTTCAACTTTTAGCAGTCTATTAAGGTTTAAAAAATTCAGAAGTTTTAGATATGGTAACCTGATTAATATACTATTACTAAAATAATAAAAGTAGCATCTTAGTACCAACACAACTTTTCACCATAGTTCTTGATTTCTGACTGCTCAGACTAAGAAGTACAGATCATAAAATGAAATGACTATTTCAATATAGTAGTAAAGATTACTTTCAGTTATATGAATGTCTATCTGCCTTGGATATTCATTATTTATAAGCATTGGTTATATCTGTCAGGAAACATAGGAAGTGATTATTGAATGTACTTATCTTAGTCTGTTTGGGCTACTGTAACAAAATACTCTAGGCTGAGTGTCTTATAAACAACAGAAATTTATTTCCTACAGTTTTGGAGGCTGGAAGTCTGATATCAGGTTGCTAGATGGTTGGGTAAGGGCCCTCTTCCAGATTATAGATTTCTTGCTGTGTCCTCACATGGTGGAAGGGGCTAGGGAACACTGTGGGGTCTCTTTTTTAAGCGCACTAATCCTATTCATGAGCACTCCACTGTCATGCTCTAATCACCTCTCAAAGGCCTCACCTCTTAACATCATCACATCAGGCATTAGGATTTCAACACGTGAATTTTGAGGGGACACAAGCATTCAGACCATAGCAGTACTTTTGACCAGCAATAAATAATTAATTAGATAAGTGAAATTCGTGAAAACTGAAGGGAAAAACTGACCATGTCATGTGGAAGTCCCTGATTCTTGAAAAATAAAAAGGAAGGGAGGGAGGGAAGAAAGAAAAGGAAAGGAAAGAAAAAAAGAAAAGAAAAGAAAAGGAAAAGAAAAGAAAAGAAAATGTGTACATTGTCAGGTCAGTTTAGCTCTGATAATACCCCCAGCAGGTTAGGCTCTAATTAACTGGTTTCTCCTAAGGGTAGGCCCGGTTAAGAAGAGAGTGCTGTGTCATATTTCAAAATGATTCCCTTTCGTCTCCTGCTTGAAGCATGAGGCACTTTTTTGTCCTCTATGTACTATGAGCACTTGGTTGAGATAGTGGAGATAAAACTCACAGAAGTGTGGGACCCGCCTATGACTGGGTTGCCCTGGAATTTTTCACTCTCAGGCTTATCCATGCTGAGTTTCCAGGAGTTTGTTAATTCCAGGTAAGGTTTTCCTATCCAGGCCTTGGTTCCCATGACAGTTTCCACTGTGCGTCTCTGCTCAGGTAAACTCTGACTCCCTGTATTCGCCTGTCTCTCCAGTCTTGGAGGAAGTAGTTTTCCCTGGGTCTTTCCCCTCTCTTTTGGATCCAAGAATAGTTGTTAAGTTTTTAGTCTGCTGAGCTTTTTACTTATTAGGGCAGAGTGCTTCCAAACCCCTTAACATGTGGAACTGGAAACCAGAAATCGTTTTCTTAAACTTTGACATTAGTTCCTGAACTTTATTTTCCTTCTAACATATTTTTTTTATCAGCTCAGAGTCCATCTATCATTTCATAGTGTTTATATATTATTTAATTTCTTTAGCATGAAAGTAGTTTCTGCCTATAAAAATTGTCAGTTTCACATGATAAATGATTAAAGATTACCTCAAATGTATACTTCTCTATATGAATACTGTTTCCATAAAAAATTTTTTGAAATCTCTATACTTGTCTTTAGCATATTATATTATTCTGTTTACTTGCAAATTTTTATAAGCCTCAAATTATATTTTCTTTTTTGAAATTTTCTCTATTCCCCTCATTGAATAGACATATGTCCACGCAGAATAATTATTTACTAAACAAATTAGAGAGCAAATATTGTTTTCTCCTCTGTCTTTAATTAACAACAGTTTAAACCTACTTCTTCTTTTCCATTCTTGTATTTTAACTTGAGGGTTTATTTCTTCATACAGTAACCTGAGGAAATATCAAGAATGCCAGAGGAACAAAGTCTGTGAACTTTGTTTAGTTTGATTATTCATTTAGGTAATATTCAATGCATAGTAGGATCTTGATTTTTTAAAAAACCCAATCTGACAATTTCTGCCTTTTAATTTTAGTGGTTAGACCATTTACAATTAATATAATTATTGGTATGATTTAAGTTTAAATTTATCCTCTAACCATTTGTTTTCCACTTTTCTCATCTGTTCTTTATTCCTTTGTTCCTCCTATCTTGACTTCTTTTGGATTTAGTACTTTATTTTTTTCACATTTTTATTGGAGTATAATTGCTTTACAGTGTTGTTTTAGTTTTTGCTGTACAACAAAGTGAATCAGCTATACGTATGCATATATCCCCTCCCTCTTGAGCTGCCCTCCCACCCTCCCTATCCCACCCCTCTAGGTCGTCGCAAACCATAGAGTTGATCTCCCTTTGCTATGCAGCAGCTTCCCACTAGCTATCTATTTTACATTTGGTAGTGTATATATGTCAGTGCTACTCTCTCACTTCGTCCCAGCTTACCCTTCCCCCTCCCTGTGTCCTCAAGTCCCTATATCTGCATCTACCAAATGCCTCAAGTCCCTACATCTGCATATTACCAAATGCTTCATTTGCTACAGCAAGATCTTTTTTGACCCACCTCCTAGAGTAATGGAAATAAAAACAAAAATAAACAAATGGGACCTAATGAAACTGAAAAGCTTTTGCACAGCAAAGGAAACCATAAACAAGAAGAAAAGACAACCCTCAGAATGGGAGAAAATATTTGCAAACAAAGCAACTGACAAAGAATTAATCTCCAAAATATACAAGCAGCTCATGCAGCTCAATATGAAAAAAACAAACAACCCAATCCAAAAGTGGGCAGAAGACCTAAATAGACATTTCTCCAAAGAAGATACACATATTGCCAACAAACACATGAAAGGATTCTCAACATCACTAATCATTAGAGAAATGCAAATCAAAACTGCAATGAGGTATCACCTCACACCAGTCAGAATGGCCATCATCCAAAAATCTACAAACAATAAATGCTGGAGAGGGTGTGGAGAAAAGGGAGCCCTCCTGCACTGTTGGTGGGAAGGTAAATTGATACAGCCACTATGGAGAACAGTATGGAGGTTCCTTAAAAAACTAAAAATAGAACTACCATATGACCAGCAATCCCACTACTGGGCATATACCCTGAGAAAACCATAATTCAAAAAGAGACATGTACCACAATGTTCATTGCACCTCTCTTTACAATAGTCAGGACATGGAAGCAACCTAAGTGTCCATCAACAGATGAATGGATAAAGAAGATGTGGCACATATATACAATGGAATATTACTCAGTCATAAAAAGAAACAAAATTGAGTTATTTGTAGTGAGGTGGATGGACCTAGAGTCTGTCATACAGAGTGAAGTAAGTCAGAGAGAGAAAAACAGATACGTTATGCTAACACATATATATGGAATCTAAAATAAAAAAAAAAGGTTCTGATGAAACTAGGGGCAGGACAGGAATAAAGATGCAGACGTAGAGAATGGATTTGAGGACACGGGGAGGGGGAAGGGTAAGCTGTTACGAAGTGAGAGAGTAACATTGACATGTATACACTACCAAATGTAAAACCGATAGCTAGTGGGAGGCAGCCACATAGCACAGAGAGATCAGCTCGGTGCTTTGTGGCCACCTAGAGGGGTGGGATAGGGAGGGTGTGAGGGAGATGCGAGAGGGAGGAGATATGGGGATACATGTATGTGTATAGCTGATTCACTTTGTTATAAAGCAGAAACTAACACACGATTGTAAAGCAATTATACTCCAATAAAGATATTAACAACAAAAAAAAGATCTTGCTGTGATTTATGTCATAGAGTGTTCTGCCTGTATTTTCCTCTAAGAGTTTTATAGTGTCTGGCCTTACATTTAGGTGTTTAATCCATTTTGAGTTTATTTTTGTGTATGGTGTTAGGAAGTTCTAATTTCATTCTTTTACATGTAGCTGTCCAGTTTTCCCAGCACCACTTATTGAAGAGGCTCTCTTTTCTCCATTGTATATTCTTGCCTCCTTTCTCAAAGATAAGGTGACCATATGTGCGTGGGTTTATCTCTGGGCTTTCTATCCTGCAGAAATCTGGGCTTTCTATGAAGCAGAAATATTGATCTATATTTCTGCTTTTGTGCCAGTACCATACTGTCTTGATTACTGCTTTGTAGTATAGTCTGATATCAGGGAGCCTGATACCTCCAGCTCTGTTTTTCTTTCTCAAGATTGCTTTGGCTATTCGAGGTATTTTGTGTTTCCATACAAATTGTAAAATTTCTTGTTCTAGTTCTGTGAAAAATGCCATTGGTAATTTGATAGGGATTGCATTGAATCTGAGTACTTTTTAAAATTATTCCTTTTTTTATCTCTAGTATTGGCTTGTTAGTTATTCTACTTGGATTTTTTAGTTTCTCTGGAGTTTAACTTATCACAATCTACATTCAAATAATATTATACTACTTCACATATAGTGGATGAAGCTCATAATACTATTGTTCAGTTTCTGCATCCCATCTTTTGTGCTATTGTCCTTCATTTTATTTCTTCAAACATTATAAACTCCAAGATACATTGTTATTATCATTGCTTTAGGCATCAGATATCTTTTGAAGAAATTAAAACCTGAGAAAAATTTTTCTATATGTACCCATATATTTGCCACTTCCAAATTTTTGCCTAGTATCATTCATTATATTTCTGCCTGAAGCATTCTTTTTTTTTTTTTTTTTTATCATTTCTGGTAAGGCGGTTCTGCTGGCAGTGAATCTCTCAGCTTCTGTTTGCCTAGAAAAAAATCATAATTTTTCCTTCATTTTTGAGAGTTGTTTTCATTGGGCATAGAATTCTAAGTTGGCAGTTTTTTCTCCTTCCAAAACTTTAATATCATTCTATCATTCTAGTGTATCTAGAATTTTATATCATTCTGTTATCTTCTTGCCTGTATATTTCCCATTAAGAAGTATGCTGTCATTCTTATTTTTATTTTTTTATGTAACATGCATTTTCCTCTGGCTGCTTTTAAGATTTTCTCTTTATGACCAGTTTTCATAAATTTCATTCTAATGTGCACTGGTGTGTGTGTGTGTGTGTATGTGTCTATATATCTATCTACCTATTACCTGTCTATCTATCTAATCTATCATCTGTAATCTGCTTACTTATTTTGCTTGGGGTTGATTGAGAAAATTAGATCTGTAAGCTTTTAGTAGTCAACAAGTTTGAAAAAACTTTTACCTGTTATATCTTCAGTTGTTTTTGAGCTCCATCCCTGTCCCCCCACTTTTTTTTGTACTCCAGTTACACATATCACACAGCTTACTTATGCTCTATTTAGTTTTTTATAATGCTTCCTCTTTGTCCTTCTCTTTGGATAGTTCTGTTTCTGTGTCTTCAAGTTCACCGACCTCTTCTTCTGCAGTGTGAAATGTGCTCTTAATTCCATCCATTGTATTTTTTGATTCAGATATTGAGTTTTTACATTTAGAGGTTTCATATATCTTTCATTCCTCTTCTCGGTGTTTTTTTATGTTGTTCTTCACATCCTTGAAAATATTTACAAGGTTTATAGGAGCTTTTTGTAGGATGTGGTCTAGTAATTCTATCATTTTGGTTATTTGGGGTCTGTTTATTGATTTTTTCTCCTTGTCATATTTTATGAACTATAAAATTTTATAAAACCATATATATATGGCTTTCTAGTCATTTATAATGGGATGGAGAAAGTGGAAATGTATGCCTATTATCTGTGTTTATTACAACTTCTGTTGTAGTAGCCAGCTACTTGTGACACTTTTGCTGTGTGTTCTAATCATATTCCTGATGTGTTATGTGGTTCTACCAAGTCTCTTTGTTTATTTATTTTTTCTTAGTTCCCCAACCAGGGGTCAAACCCACGCCCCCTGCAGTGGAAGCACGGAATCCTAACCACTGGACTGCCAGGGAATTTCCTACCCAATCTCTTTCATAAAATGTTTGCCCTTTGTTTTTTCATGGCATGCTCTGACCACTACAAGTAATTCCCTTCATTCCAAGATGGCATCTTTACTTTGGAGCAAACTGGTAAGAGGTGCCATTAGAGTGGAAAACAAACAAAATTGAAGTCCATGGACTTCTGTTCAATGAGACATGATGATGAGACATATGTATATTGTCCCACCCTACTTCCTGCAAGACACATATACACAGTCTCCTCACACACACACACTTGTACATACACGTGCCACATAGCTGTAGGTCCACAGCTGCAAATGCAGCTTCCAGAAAATTTGTCTCCTTTCCCACATGGGCCCTTTCCTCTAAAATTTATCCCCTTGAACTCTCATCTGGTCAGAGGAAAAGATCTCTTTCAGCCTAGTATAAAACCTTTAAAATGTTATATCTTTACAAGTATCACAGTCCTTGTTTCTCCCAGCAGTAGCCTGAACCTCTACCCTTCCTCCTGACAGGAAAGCACATTTGAAGTAACATGCAGAATTTGCCGGAATCTCCTTTAGTAACTTGCATTTTAAAAAATTTATTTATTTATTTATGGCTGCATCGGGTCTTTGTAGCTGCACATGGGCTTTCTCTGGTTGAGGCGAGCGGGGCCTGTGGTTTGTTGTGGTGCGCGGGCTTTTCATTGCAGTGGCTTCTCTTGTTGCGGAGCACAGGCTCTAGGTGCACGGGCTTCAGTAGTTGTGGCACGTGGGCTTCAGTAGTTGTGGTATGCAGGCTCAGTAGTTGTGGCACACGGGCTTAGTTGCTCTGCAGCACGTGGGATCTTCCCGGATCAGGGCTAAAACCTGTGTCCCCTGTATTGGCAGGCGGATTTTTAACCACTGCGCCACCAGAGAAGTCCTGTAACTTGCAGTTAAAGTGCATAATTCTCTTGTGGAACTGACTTTGTTTCTTCTTGTAGTATATCCCTGCAGTTTGGTACAACAGTATTTTTTCTGCCAAAATTTTATGTATTCTTTCAGATGAGTTGCCCCTCTTTACTTATTTCTGGGTAAAAATTAACTAAATTTTTTGTTTTTATAGATAGCAAACTTTTTCACTTTCTAGAATAAATGGTATAGAGTTACATTCCAAGATATTGAAATGACTTGCAGATAAGCTTGTTAAATACATACTGCTTAATGTTGGTGCAAATTAAAACATGCCAGAAAACTACATAAGAGAAAATACTATTTAGAAAAATCTTGACAAAATGTTAGGTAAAGAAAAAAAGCACACTGACATTCCTGAGAAAACTCCTACTTCAGTTGATCAAATATATGTTTTGTAAATTTTTAGACAGAAGTACTTATCTGTAAGAAGTAGTAATCATTAGAAGACAGACAGAGTGGTTTTAAGAATGAAATTCAAGCTACGTCAAATCAGTTTTCTTTCAAAAAGTTTATTAAACCTGTAAGTCAAAGAAGTATTATAAATGTCATATACCTAGATTTAAATTAGCAGGTGACAAAGTCCTATGATATTCCTGTGGAAAATAGGATTTTAAAATAACATATGAAGACTTACAGTGGTTTAAGTGGCTGCACTCAAAATGTAATGATTAATGAGAGAGTGTCAACATAGAGTAAGGTTGAAAATGGTATTCTATAACTTTCTGTACTGGGCTTTGATTTACCAGTGAATGAGATATGAACATAATTTGCATACTTGCTAAATTTCTAGGCAAAAAATTTGAAGGTGACGGTAAGTATTTTTTCATATCAAAATTATGGTCTGTGAAGATCTTGGAAAGCTAGAACAACTGACTGCAAAATATAACACTTAGCACTGGAAGTGGAAGATATGGCCACATAACAACGTATCTAGTCAAAAATCTTTTGACTTTGGGGTTTTAGGTGACTCTTAGTTCAAGATTAGACAATAGTATATTGAGGGTCCAAAAAAACCCCCACTGTATTCATAGTCTGCTTTGATAGATTTATTGCACTAACAATGTGCAGTCTCTTAAGAGTGCCCGAGATGATTTTCCTGCTCTGTTTTATTAAGGCATTCCTTGGTTTGGGGCTTCATGACTCCAGTCTTTGCCTTTGTCTTCACATGGCCTTCTTCTATCTGTATCTTCTCCTTTTCTATCTTATAAAATTATTGGATTTAGAACTCATCCTAATCTCACCTTGAGATCCTTACCTTAATTACGTCTTCAAAGACCCTTATGCCAAATAAGTTTACGTTCTGAGGTTCAGAATGAACTTATCTTTTGGAGGCCACAGTTAAACTCACTATAGCAGGTATAATTCTCCTGTTGTGTTCACTGCTGTATTCCCAGCACTTGGACCAGAGCTTAGAGTATAATAAGTGCTCAGTAAAATTCATGTTGTTAAATGAATGCATTGAGGACCTACAACATGCCAGACACTGGCTTGTAAAGAAAATGCTGTGTATGTAGCTGGTGATGCACAACTAATAGATACATGAATGGGTAAGAGAGTCACCTGGGATCACTGTTCATTTGTTTTATCTTGCCAAGTAAGTATCCTGTGTCTCCTTCCCTGCTTGGTAATATATCCTTTTAGAAGGAGCATTGTTGCCAAAAAAAAAAAAAAAAAAAAAAAAAAAGATGGCCTCTTTATGCCCAAGACAGCTATTCTTTGCTCAAGAGTATATGAATGTATGAGAAAAATATGTAAATAAAATTCTATATGTAAACTCTGATATCAAGGTTTAGTGACAAAATTTGTCATTAAGATAACCATAAGGTATTATACTTAAACAGCATATTATATTTATGTTTCTTACTATATATGCTAAAACATAAAAATTTGAATTTAGAAAATAAAAAATAAGAAAAAAGAGCATTTAAAGCTCATTACCAGGAATTCCCTGGTGGTCCAGTGGTTAGGACTCCATGCTTTCATGGCCAGGGCTCAGGTTCAATCTCTGGTTGGGGAACTAAGATCCCGCAAGCCACGCAGCGTAGCCCAAAAAAGCTTATTACCAATAACTTATCCTTTTTCCATGTTGGATAACAATGCCAGAGATCCTAGTTTGTCTATTTTAAGTTCACATGAAAAGAGCCAGTCCCCAAATTGCTTATTTCCTCTGTAATCTCTAAAATCAGGAAAACTATCCTGGCCTTCCACAACTTCTTTTTTCTTATGTTGTATTCATTTACCATTTATTTATTTAATTGGACAACAAATTTAGAGTCTGAATATATGGCTAGGACAAAAATTCACTAATGAAGTTTCAGAACAAAATTTCACTAGAAAACAAAGAGGTAGGAAATACTTAGCATTTGAAGCCTGCTGCCTGATGTTCTTTATCTACTTTTTAATTTATTTTGTGCCTTAAATATGCAATTAAATACTACTTTACTTAACCTGTATACATTATAAGTACTATAAAATTGACGTGTGAAAAATACACACCTTATATTCCTTTTCCCTACACCACCGGCAACCACTCCCACTCACATACCCACACTAGAAGAGGAGAACCTTGAAATCATACAGAATATTTTTAGATGAGAAACTTAGGTCCAGAAAAGTTAACTCTTTCGCCAATGACAACACATATTCACACACACACTCTGACACATACACCTCAAGTTACTCATTTAACAGCAGGAAAAAAATGCATCTTTATATAGAAGTAAGATTATGTCATAAATGTCTATCCAGTTCTATAATGTAGAACATCACATATGAAAGAGCTTCTTCATATACCAACACTCAGTGTTCAAAAAGAAGACTATGACTAAGAAAGTCATAAAATGTGAAGAAAAAGAGAAACTTATTATGGACTGACTGATTGGTTACTAGGGTCACAGGCCTGATTTTTAACAAAGTCTTATAGTTCCAAGAATGGCATCCAGATGCTTTCTTAGGTATGGGTGTCATTATTTTTAGCAAAAGAAACCTTTCACCCTTAGTCACGTCAGAGCACAAAGAATTCCATAAATCAGTGCCAGGCTTGTTTTTATTCCTAAATACCTGACCACATATATGTTTATGTCATGTAAATCTTATTGCCTTGTTTTCAATAAGATTTAGAAGATGAAAATGTACTTTTAAAATGCAAATGTATTTTTTTAACACTCTTTTCTTCTTTTCTGTACATCTTCAAATTTCTTTTAGTTTGGTCAGTGGAATTGGAATGGTCAATTTAATTTTTATTGCTAGTCAGTTTCATCTCTTAGATTTCAGGGAACAAAACTAAGCTACAACATTTCTACAGAAAACATTGTAAGAAATTCTTAAAACCAGACTCTGAGCAAGCACATACAAAGAAACGTTTTTTTATTACATGCTTTATAAATTGAAAAAAGACTGCTTTTGCCTTAATGCTGAAAGCATGCCCTTTTTGTCATTGAGAAATACAGAAATATTTGAAATTCCCCAGTAATCTTGGGCTCACAAATGGAAACATTTGGCTGTATTTGGTTCACAAGTGCACAGGGGCCTGTCTGCTTTTGGTTCTGTGTAATTAGAATGTACAGATTTGACCTCAAATGTGCTATATTGTAGTTACAACGTAAAGAAGTCAGAACAAATGTGCAAAAGGTTGGATGCAATTTAAACCGTAATGTTCTAGAAGTGAAGAGAGGAAGAATGAATAAGCTAAGTGAAATCCCTTGTGTCTATACAACAGATCAACACAGCAAAAAACACAGGACTTGGCAATTATTTTACCCTGACCAATATAGAAAGTCTGGCTACGGAAATCAGATCCCAAACTTCACACTAATGGTAATTGTTTACTCTGTTCCCAGATCAGATTAGCTGGATGACATCCAAATTTACATTTGACTATGTCCTGTCTATTCACACAAACGCACTATTCAGATTAAATTGACTGGCAATGACTAAATTGGTCAATAGAACTCACTGAACTGACCAGGCCATTGAGATACATATTAGGAGAATTTAAAGAACAAACATACAAGCATATTAGGAAAACTTTCTAAATAACTAGATCATGTTCCAATTTATCAATAACCTCAAAGTTCTTTGTTACATATACAAATTATAGCTTTTTGTATAAGGCTCTAAGGTTACAGGACCCAGCCTAAAATTCTATTTAGAAACAGATGAGGTAATGATAAAGAAAGGAAAGGTAGAAAGGAATATTTTTAGTTTAAAAATATTTCTGACCTATTAAATAGTTTAATATCTCATATTGCAGTAAATGCCACCAATGGCTGAGACTGTTCTCCAAGTCAAGTTTCTTAAAGGCCTCTTTTACTAAAGGTTTGAGAGTTTAGCTCTGGAATTGGGAGGACAATGAAGTAAAAATGTTTTCTGGTGATATTTCAGAAGATGATACGAGAAAAATATGGGAGCTGATATTAAGACTGAGAATTATGACTTCAACTAAGTACCACATGATAGAATATTTATTTTCCTAGGATAACCACATTTGTTCCTTAGAAAACTCTCATTTCATAATCCAAAGTAAGAGTCTTGTTTATATATCAATGTTTTATTCCTGCCCTTATATATCACATGTTTATGGCATCTATTGTTGGGTGTGCTACAGTACTTTCTGACTGCCTGTCGTAATTGTGAGAATGTCATGCTTACGGAAGCCACATCGAGGTTGTTGATCCCTTGCTTAATGCAGATGAGCTATATACACTGACTGGAAGGCATCTTAAAATCTTCAATATTAGGTGTTTGTAGGCTGAGCAATATAAAGAAAAAGCAAACAAAGTGGATTTTTAACTTTAACTTTAAAACTTAAATACACTAGGCCAGTCATCTTTAGATAACTGTGTAAGTGGGCATAGAAAAGGTATCAAAAGGGAAAATAGTTGAAAAGTAAATCAATGTGAAATTGCAAACATAGGGGAAGAAATTATTATGGAAAATCAGGGCAATCATGGGAAGCCATGTAGGCACAACACAAGGAGGAATTATGTCTGATATAGTATCAGAAGCCAGACTAAGCCTTAAGTACAAGTTTAGACACTATTAACTCAACTGGGACCCTATCCTCTTTCTGACTTTTCCTTCTCATTTATTGTCTATTTTAAAGAATTTCTTCTTGGAGCTGAGCTGAGCTGAGCCTATATTATCATCCACAACAATTATGGTTATGGCACAGTTCCAGGGTCCAGTGATAATATCTAAGGGTTATGAAATAGGAAAATGTCTCAAATTCTTGAAGCTATCATTCTTGCTGGGGACATTTACCTCAAATCCTGCCTAAGATATATCAAAAAATAATTTCATTGGTAGGAAGCATGAAATTGCATCTGTGTTGGTTACACCAGGTAGATCTTCTCAAGATATTATGGGTCCAGAGGCATCTAAACAATTTAAACATTAAGGTAGAATCACTTCAGATAGAGGGGAAAAAGCCAGAAAAATTAGTTTAAAAAAATTAACACTTGATTGGGGGTAATCTAATTGTTCTATATTCTTTTTGCTCTATTATTAAGATGGTTTTGAAAACAAGGTCTACTGGTTTTGATGTGATTACAAAAACAATTAACACTCATTGTATAACCTAACAATGAAAATAGGGAAAGTCACAAAGAAAAAAACTAAAAATATTAAAATCTAAAACTTTAATATCTAGAGAAAAACACTCTTAATATTTTCTTGTTTAGCCTTATCTTAAATATAATGTATTTATATACTTTAAAAAATTATTTGGGAAGTTATATACATACTTTTTCACCTAATATTCAATGAACAGTTTTCCATGTCTTTAAATATATACTTGTAAAATGTGATTTTTAATTACCACATATGTTTACTCCTGTGAACATAACATTATTTAGCCAATCCATTATTGATGGAAGTTTTGGTTGTTCCATTATTTCGTTTTTGCAGTTATAAATAACACTCTTCTTTTTTTTTTTTTTTTTTTGCGGTACGCGGGCCTCTCACTGTTGCAGCCTCTCCCATTGCGGAGCACAGGCTCCGGACGCGCAGGCTCAGCGGCCATGGCTCACGGGCCCAGCCGCTCCGCGGCATGTGGGATCTTCCTGGACCGGGGCACAAACCCGTGTCCCCTGCATTGGCAGGCAGACTCTCAACCACTGCCCCACCAGGGAAGCCCAACACTCTTCTTTAAAAGTATTTCTGTTCACGTTAGAGAGTTAAAAATGTATTTTTTTTTTTTTTTCTGCACTGGGTAGTTTTATTTTACAGAGGGGGTAAGGGTTAGGTGGTGTCAAGAAGAGTGACATGGAGCAAATAATTTTTATTAGCATTTTTTTCTTTTACAAATACACCAAAGAGTCATGCAATGCTGCCAGCATTGGATGCAATCCTGGGCCACAAGTCTGCACATTCCTTTGCAACTGGTCCTGTGATGGCAGAACCTTTCATCTCACCTTCATTGTTTACTATGACCCCTGCGTTATCTTCAAAATAAAGAAACACACCATCTTTTCTCCAGTATGACTTTCGTTGTCGAATTACCACTGCTGGATGTACCTTCTTTCTGAGCTCTGGTTTGCCGTTCTTGACTGTGGCCATCACCGTGTCACCCACACCAGCAGCAGGAAGTCTATTCAGTCGTCCCTTGATCCCCTTCACAGAGATGATATACAGATTTTTGGCTCCTGTGTTGTCAGCACAGTTGATCATGGCTCCAACTGGAAGACCCAAGGAAATCTGGAATTTGGCACCAGAGGACCCACCACATCCTCGGTTCGACATCTTGAACGCTGGAAAGGGACAAAAAGCTGTAATTTTTAATACCTTTAAATATCTTCCAGAAACCTTGTACCAGTTTACATCTATACTAGATTGGCATATGAGTGTTTATTTCTTCCTCCTCATTGGAAACAATGAATAATACCATAAGAAAAAAAAAAAACAACCTTTGTTCATTTGGTAGGGGAATATGGCACTGTATAGTTATTTTTAATATGCATTTCTTTAATTAGCAGAATAGTTTACTTTCAAAATGCATTTGTTGATCATTTGCACCTTCATTTTGCCAGTTAATATTTCTGCTGAGAATTTAGCTAAGCTACTCCTTGGTGTTGCTGCCTTGCCATCCATTTTGTTTGGCCAAGCAGCCTGCAGGGACCTGAAATTGACACTAGTCCCTCATGCAAGCATGTGCCCTAGATAGCTGACTGCAGAGTCACAAGCAAATGTAAGTCACTGATATGACTTTCCCAACAGCCTTTGTGATCAACAGTCTCCCCTTCCTCCCAGGGCCTTCCCTTTGTGTGCCCTTTAGATAAGACCACCATGGGGCTTATCAAAACTCACTCTTTTTGTTTGAATTGACCAATCTGGTCTTAGCCCAGGAACCACAAAGCACTCCACCCATGGACCCTAATAAAAGTATGTACCCCAAATTGTGTGTGTCTCTGTCTCTGGCTGCATCCTACCTTCACTTCCCCATGTGGCCCCTCAAGGTGGTTCCTCCAAGAACCGGGAGTAATAAACGTTTGTAACTCAGTTTCTCTCCTGGTCTCTTGTTAAATTGTGACTCACCAGATGGCACCCCGTGCTCCACTTAACAAGTGTTAACAAAGTAATAACAATTTCTTCGCCTATTTTTCTGATGGGATTTTTGTTTTTTCTTTCTTTATCTGTCTGAAATGTTTGTCTTATGATTGAAAAAAATACTTTTCCATTATTTTTATGTTTCTTTTACTTCTGTTTATGCCATTTTTTGATGTTTGCAAGTTTGTATGTCTATGTGTTTATGTAGTCAAAGCTATTGATTTTTTCCTTTATTTCTTCCCCATTTAAAAAGGGGAAGAAATAAAGGAAAAAGATAACTATTCATTTATATTTTTCTTTCAAACCTAATGGTTTAATTCTTTTGTTGTTGTTTAAGGCTATTATCCATCCTGAATTTATTTTGATGTGTGGTGGGAAGTACAGATCTAACTTTAGTCCCAACATTTTTTTCCAAATAATTAACCTGTTCTCCCAGTGTAATCTGCTGAATAATCAGCTCTTTCCCTTCAGATCTTCAATGTCACTTCTTATTATATATTATAGTACTAGTTACATATATATATATATTTAAAAAAAATTATCTTCCAAGATACATCTATTCTTCTTCTACTACTACATTGCCTTAATTATTATGGTGCCGTATGGGCACCATATCTGGGAATGAAAGTCCTCTCCTTTTATTATTCTTATAAAATTTCAAAGTTAGTTTTATCTGAATTTTCAGTTATACTTTAGAATCACTCTGTCAAGTTAAAAGAGTGTTGAGTTGTATAGAATAGCTAAATCAGTATATCCAAATTGGGCCCAATATAATAACAAGGTCCTTTTAAGGGAAAGAGGAAGCAGGAGAGTTAGAGGCAGAGAAAGAGATGATGGAAGCAGAAGATAGAGAGAAGAAAGATTTTTTTTTTTCTTTTTTCGGTACTTGGGCCTCTCACTGTTGTGGCCTCTCCTGTTGCGGAGCACAGGCTCCGGACGCGCAGGCTCAGCGGCCATGGCTCATGGGCCCAGCCGCTCCGTGGCATGTGGGATCTTCCCGATCCAGGGCACAAACCCATGTCCCCTGCATCGGCAGGCGGACTCTCAACCACTGCGCCACCAGGGAAGCCCGAGAAGAAAGATTTGATGATGTCACAAGTCAAGGCAAGCAGGTGGTCTCTAGAAGATGAATAAAGCAAGGAAACGAATTCTCCTCTAGAGCCTTCAGAAGGAAAGCAGCCCTTGATTTTAACCTAATAAGACCCACTTTGGACTTCTGATCTTCAGAACTGTGAGAGAATCCGCTTATGTTGCTTTTAGCCACAAACTTTGTGGTAATCTATTACAGCAGCAATAGAAAACTAATACAGAGATAACTGACATCATTATAATACTAAATTTTTCTTTCAAGAACATAATATACCACAACTTTGATTCATATCTCCTTCCATGTCCCTCAAGTGTTTGTTTTTAACATGACTATTCTGTATTTTGTGTGAGGTTTATCCTAATAATTTAGAGTCTATGGATGCTATTATTAATGGGATGTCTTCTCATCATTATATTTTACATAGTTATTTATGTTAAACAGGAAAGCTATTGCTACTTTTGTTAGTTTATTTCTTTTCCCCAATTGTTCTGATTTTCTGCCTTTAAAAAAATTCTGCTTTTATTTGTGTTAATTATTGCTTTATTTAGGTTTGTTTCAGGTTTATGTTGTGTTTATTATTTAGTTGAGTGCCCAATTCATTAATTTTCTTTTTTCTTCCTCATTTAACACTGAAAATAGTTGATGTTAAGATTTGCTTCTAACTGCTTTTACATTGTCTTGTGTTTTGATTTGTAGTGTTCTTCTTTTAATTATTTTAAAGTATTCTCTAGTAAAGAGTTTTAATTGACACTGACTGAAGATTTATATAATGAGACATTTTTTGTTAATGTTACTTAAAATTTATTTTGCCTTATTTTGTTTTTTATTGTATGTGTGCAAAGGGACATATGTAATTTTATATTTTTGAAAATGATAGAGGATTTTTTTTAACCTGTGAACTAACATTTCATCCATTTTTATAACCATTCTATGAGCCCTTGGATAGAAGGTAATATTTTTCAGTTGATCAGTGTCAATTAAATATACCATATTTAAAGTATAGTACAGGGCTTCCCTGGTGGCTCAGTGGCTGAGAGTCCACCTGCCGATGCAGGGGACACGGGTTCGTGCCCCGGTCCAGGAAGATCCCACATGCCGCGGAGTGACTGGGCCCGTGAGCCATGGCCGCTGAGCCTGCGCGTCCGGAGCCTGTGCTCCGCGACGGGAGAGGCCACAGCAGTGGGAGTCCTGCGTACCACAAGGAAAAAAAAAAAAAAAGTATAGTACAGTACAGACTGTTATATATTTGTGCTCTTGTTTTACTTGCAAACTTTGTGAGTCATTTTGCATATTATAAACAGAGTATAGCTAGATTTGTTTTAAACCCAGTTGAATTGTTTCTAAAGGTAACAAGACCCAAATTAAATCACTAGCAGATGAACTTTACCAGGTGTATTGGAAAGAGATTTTAGGAGGTAGAATTGACATGACCTGATGACTTTGGTTGCATAGGGCAGAGAGTCACAGATGACTTCCAATCTTCCAGCTTGCACAGAAGAATGGGAATATCGTTATATGGAGCAGGTAAACATAGATGTTGTAGGGATTCTTAATGGATCTGTTTGAGGTGCCTGTATAACATGCAAGTTGAACATATCTAGTAGGTATTGGATGAAAAGATTTGGAGCTCAGGCATGTGATAAAAGCTAGGGTTTTATTGAGAGAAAGGCAGAGTTTTTCCTTTTGAGAGTGGAATAAACATGCTTGCCGTTTACATTGTACAAGAGATAGATTGAAGATAAAAGGCAAAGAGGGAATCATTAGCAGAGGATAATCCTGGATCCTGAGAGGGATCTTGAGTCTAAAGCAGAGGTAGAGCATTTGTCTTACAAAGGAGAAAAGATTTTAGGGGGGGGAAGAAGAAGATTAGCAGGAAAGTAAATAAGTTTTTTGACTGGGAGAGCAGAAGAGGAAAGGGAGAGGTTGTTTATTTCTGTTTGTCCAAGTCCTTTAAATTATCGTGGGATCCCCGCTGAATCTTGCTGCTCACATACAGTCAAAGAAAGACTCATACACTACCTGATAAGTGAGGAATTTGAGTTATGCACTGGTTGTTTGCTCTCCTCAGCCTGGTATCTCCTGCTATCAGAGGTGCAATTTCTGTGCTTAATTTCCTGGTTTTGAGTGTGTTGTGCAGAGGTCTCTATGGTGCTTCTGTTTTATGAAAGCAGAGGAAACAATGTCAGCTGATGAGCAAAGAAGACAGAGGTAGAGTGGTGAATTCGTTAAGGTAGTGATAATTTGAAATTAAAAAAAAGAGAGAGAGAGCCAGTTTGGAGAGAGGACAGGATTTTGTGAGCATTCTTGAGAATCCAGCTGAGGCCAAGATGACTTGGAGAGCAAGGATTGTAATATTATCTCCAGAAGTACTCAGAGACCTGGAACAAGCACACACATTGGACCAGTGACTTACTTTATTGATGGCCCTCTGCACAGAAGATATGGCAGTAGATCAAAGGACAGAGGGTCAGGGACCTAAGGGTGCTGGGAAAGTTCTGTACTCTATGGATCAACTTTGTAAAGGAATAGACTTACAGAAATGTACACAGATACTAATGGTATGGCTTAATGAATTCTCATAAGGTGAACATGACTGTGTATCCATCACCCAGATCATGAAATAGAAAATCACCCGCATAACAGAAGCACCCCCCCCACACATACTCCCAGAGTACTATCCTCTCCAAATTCAGTCACTATTCTGATATGTGAATAGACACACACCATAAAAGATTAGTGTGTGTCTGACGTTATTTTTATATTAGGTTGTGGAATTCAGTTTTTTTGTTGTGTGTAGCAATAGTCCAAACTTGCTTATTGCTATAGGTTGTGTTAATATACCCAATGCCTAGCCTATACTTTTTTGGAATTTACAAATAGTGCCCCTATGAACATCATCGGGTTGCATATGCATATATTTGGGAGGTTATATATATCTAGGACTGGAATTGTTGAGTCATAGGATATACATATGTTCAGTGTTAATGGGTTCTGTCACTTTTCCAAAGACCATGAGAATAGCAGTGTATGAGAGTTCCTATTGCTTTACATCCTCAGCAACAAGAATTTTAGATATTCTGGTACGTAAGTAGTGGTATCTCATTGTGATTGCATTTCTCATATTGACCATATTGTTCTATTGTGTTGTACCTATTCACTTTTTGCTCATTTTCCCATAGCTTTTTCCATCTTTTTACTGATTTTTAGGTGTTTTTTGTATATTTTGGACATGAGTCTTTTGTAAGGTATGTTTTTCTATTGATATCTTTTCTCAATCCATGGCTTATATTTTCCATCCTCTTAACAGTCTCTTAATGAACACAAATTCTTAATGTGGCCCAATTTATAACATTTTTCTTTATCGTTAGGGCTTTTGGGTCTTGTTAAGAAATTCTTGCTTATTCCAAGAATATGAAGATACTGCCCTCTGATTGTTCTAGAAGTTTCGTTGCTTTATCTTCCACATTTAGATTTATGGTTTATCTTGAATCAGTTTTGAATTATAGTGTGAGGTGGGGATTAATATACATATTTTTCCTTTGACTCAACACCATTTATTGAAAAGACTAATCTTTCCCTATTGTACTGCAGTGTAATCTTTATTATGATTGAAGTGACTATATAAGTGTGCGTCTGTTTCTAATTCTATATTATGTTTCTCTGGTATATTACCTAGCTGAACATTACTCTGATTATTGTAACTTTAATAAGTCTTGAAAGTCCTCCAGCTTTGCTTTTCTTCCTCAAAATTATCTTGTCTTTTCTTGGCCCTTTGCATTTCTGTATACAGTCAGGAACAGCTTGTCAAATGCCAACCCAAGAAAAAAAACGACTAGCATTTTTACTGGGCTTTTGTTGAATATATGAATCAATCTGAGGAGAGATTTATGGTACAAAGTTAACATATTTTATTTATTTGTAATTCTTAATTTTAATGGTTAGCACCACCAGAAGAATGTTGTATAGAAGTGATAATAGTGGTATTCTTGTCTTAATTTGAATCTCAGGATGAGAAGCTTTCTGTATTTCATCTTTGAATGTAAGTTTGTTGAAACTATCAGAATAAGGAGGTTCCCTTTTTTGATTAGTTTGCTAAGGGTTAAAATGGTGTTGACTTTTATGAAAGGTGTATTCTACTTCTCTTGAGAAGATTATATGATTTTTTCATCTTTATTCTGCTATTGTAGTAAATTACAGATTGAATTTCAATATTAGACCAACCTTACATTCCTAGAATCATCACACTTCATTGTGTTGTCTTATCCACTCAATATAATGCAGCATTAAGTTGCTACTATTTTAAGATTTTTCATCTATGTTTACTAGAGACATTTTCCTATAGTTTTCTTTCCTTGAATGTCTTTGTCAATTATTTTTATAAAGATTTTATTCAACTCATAAAACGTTGGAAAGTTTATTCTGGAAGAGTTTGTGTGAGACAGGTATTTTAAGATTTTGGTCCTAGAGATAGATTTCTTTTTTAGGAAGATTTAAAATTATAGATTCTGTTTCTTACTGTGTTGGTTATATTAGATTGTTTTTTTCCTAGGATTTAATCCTTTTTATTAGTGGTATAAAGTTGTTCATAAAACCTAATTTTTATCTTTTTAGTACTTGTGGGATCTACAGTGGTATGTTTTAATTTCTACTATTAACAATAATTGTTGAACAGTCCTGTTAGAGAGTGCCTACTTTTTATTAGTTTTTTAAAAGTAGAGAACATGCTTTTAATTTTGTTGATTTTGTATTTTGAATGCTTATTTTTTAAATTTCATTAGTCTCTGCCCTCATCTTAATTATTTCCTTCATTTAACTTGTTTTGGGTTTAATTTGCTGTTTTTAAAAAAATTCTAAACTTCCAAAGATGGATATTTTGATTGTAGAGTTTCAATCTTTGGTTTTATATGCGTTTAAGACTGTAAAATTTTTCTCTAAGCACTGTTTTAGTTACAGTCCACAAATTTTGATAGATACTATCTTCATTATCATTCAGGTCTAAATATTTTCCAATTCCTCTTGTGTTTTAATTGTTTTTTTGGCCTGTGGTTTATTTCCGAATGATGCGTATGTGTGTTTCTTGTTGTATTTCTTCTTTGTTTTGATAATTTCACTGACTTAATTTCACTGTTGTCAGAAACATCCCATGAATGCATTCAGTTTTTAAAAATATTTCAGACTTGCTTTATGAGCTAATATCTCAGCAAATATGGCCATTTCCTAAGAATGTGTGTTCTTTATTATTGTCTGCAGTGTTTTATATATGAAAATAAGGGCAACTTTTTATACTGTTTTGTTTAGATCATTTATATCTTTTCTGATTTTTCTTCTGCTTTATCTAGTTATTAAAAACAAAGAATTAAAGCCCCCACTGTAATTATGGATTTGTCTCTTTTTCTTTTTAGTTATGTATTTTGAACCCATAACACTGGTGCAGTAACATTTAGAATTTTTATATCTTCTGGTGGATTGACCTTTTTATTATGTGATTTTGCTCTTGTTTTATGGTAATACATGTTGCCTAATTTGTTGCTACTAATATAAAAACACCAGCTTTATTTTGGATAGTGTTTACATGGTGTTTCTTTTTCCATCATTTTTCTTTCAAAATTTCCGTGTCATGTATTATTTAAGATGTCTTTTTTATAAGAGGCATATATATTTTTAATTTTTTAAAACAAGTCTGACAATCTTAGTCATTTAATTGAGGTATTACAATGTTTTACATTTAATGTATTGTAAGTACTAATATATTTTTGATATAATGCTGAGTTCGGTTTGCTAAGTTTTTGAGTATGTTTGTGTCTATGTTCATGAATGATATTAGTTTGCAGTTTTCTTTTATTGTAATGCCTTTCTCAGGATTATGCTGTCCTCATAAAGTACATTGGGAAGTACTTCTTTCTCTTCTATGTACTAGAAGAGTTTGTGTGGAATTAACATTATTTCTTTCTAAAATGTTTGGTAGAATTTTCTAGTGGTATTATTAAGGTTTAGAATTACTTTCTTGGAAGGATTTTAACTATCATAAATTTCATTAATCCATATATATTTTCAGGTTATCTGTTTCTTTTTGTATGAACTTCGGTAGTTTGTATCTTTTGAGAAATTGGTTCATTTCAGCTACATGGTTGAATTTATGGCATACATTTTTTTATAATATTCTCATTATCCTGATAATATCTGAAGGGTCTTTAAAGATGCTTTCTCTTTCATTGCTGATATTAGTAAATGTGTCTACCTCTTTTGACATTTTTCTAGAGGTTTACCAATTTTAAAAATTATTTTTATTATTAAACATCCTTGGTTGAGTACCTTCAAAAAGATTTTTAAAAGTGAGTAAACATTTCTCGACCAAAAAAGAAAAAGGAAAGGCTAAAGACCCATAACAACCAAATGCCTAATATAAAGCATGAATATTAATTAGATCCTCTAGTTCAACAGAACCAGTACATTATATGTAGAAATTGCACAAATTTTAATATAGACTTGATTTTAGATAATAGAATCATTTTTAATTTTCATAAGTGTGAAAATGGTGCCATGACTATGCAGAATATATTTGCTTTTAGGAGGTGTATGCTGATGTACTTAAAGTATTGTTACGTCTACAAATTATTTTGAAAAAGCTTAGCCAAAAATAAATGATACAGAAAATACGTCAGTTGTTAAATTTGGGTGGTGAATATATGGGTAGTTACTGAACTGTTCATTTCCTTTTTTTATATATTTAAAAATTATTTTAAAAAGCTGAAAAAGATTTCAATGTTAGGCACTGCCTACCACCAGCAAATCAAAGGGAGCCTTTAGTGTGAGCTAAACTGATCAGTGAAGACTTCATTGAGGATTTGGGGGTTTTGATTGGGCTTTCAAATTGGAGCAAAGTTAGGTAGATGGAATAAAAGAGGGAGGTCATGTTTGAAAGGGAGTAATATAAACAAAAGTTGAGAGATTAAGATGAAAATGACTTGTCACTTTTGACTTGCCTTACTCCCAGTCATTCCTGGGAGCTCTTTGCTAAGGGTGATAAAACTGGCTGTCTGAAACTTTACTTATGACTATGCTATAGTAGTATCAATTTTCCCTAAATAAGAGCTTCCATGTTCTTTGGGAGAATTTTGGAGGAATTTGTTTAAATGTCTTATTTTAAGTACTATGAGTCATTCATTACACTATTTGCCAGTTACTTCACCAAAGTTTCTGTTTTAAGGATTACTGCATTTCTCCCCTCAGAAGTGTGTTTCTTATTTGTAGAGTGACATGGGAAAAATAAACTTTCTATATGTTCATCATTGCTCTGTTATTCCCTGTAAATATTTAGGAATCAGAATGCTACTAATCTGTTAATATAATCAAAGCTCCCAGTTATTATTTCAGGGTTTCATGCCTCAGAAAATATGTTAAATTTTCTTAGTGAAATTTCTTCATGTTGCTCCATCATATTACCTATGGCCCCTTCTGCCTCTCTTCCCAAATTCTTCTGTATCCCAGGTCCAAATGATCATAATGATAGTGCTGCACTCAGTCTCTTACCTTCTGAATAATAGCAGCACCTAGCACTTACACTGTATTTGGTTTTCCATTTTCAAAGTGCTTTGCAATCAGTGACCGGCTGAGCTCCCTTAACCGTGAAATTTATTTCTTGATGACAGAAGGAACAAAACCTTGGCATCTGGCTATGCCCACTATTGCCACCATGGAGCAGGGAGAAAAATCAGTGCTGTGGATAGAGGAGGAGGTTAGGGGTCAGGAGATTTGTGTCCTATTTTTGACTCTTCACTTGACTTATGCACATCCTGGCTTAAGGCAGCAATTGCTCACTGTAAATTTTACCACCTGTAGGAGAAGGAAGATGGAATCCACATTGAAAAGATGAGAAACTCATCTGTCACAAATAGGATGCCTTGAATTTGTAGTGGGACTTTGGTACCTGATGAAATTGTTAACGGAGCACAGGCTCCGGATGCGCAGGCCCAGTGGCCATGGCTCACGGGCCCAGGCGCTCTGCGGCATGTGGGATCTTCCCAGACCAGGGCACGAACTCATGCACCCTGCATCGGCAGGCGGACTCCCAACCACTGCGCCACCAGGGAAGCCCTGATGTGGTATTTTCTATTAAAAGATTAATTTTCTGAAATAATATGGTGAGTAAAAACAGCCTCACTACATTTATTTCCCATATTCTTCCCCTTCTTAAAAGTCAGTAAGTCCAGAAAAAAGAACAGAAATAACACAAGGCTAAACCCAGTTAGTTACACTCAGTAAACTATATACTCTTTATATATGTCACAGTCATTGTGATGACATTTAATAATTATAAAAAAGAATTAATGAGAATTTCTAGTGGCATACATCATAAGACTTGGTGATCAAACTGACAGTCTCCCTTCTAATTCTGGATATTTTTTTTTGTTTTTAGTGCAAATGACAGGTTAAATTATAAGGTATCTATTAATACAGAAGAAATGAAGATAGTGCAGAAGAACAATAGATAATGGCATTGATAGTGACAATAATTCAGAAAAAGGCAGATGTGTTTATCTGGATACCTGTTTTGATCTGCCCTTTTTAATGACAGATGTTATTAGTTTTCAATGGAATTTGTGTATCTGAGTCTCTGTTTCATACAGGAAAGCATCTCATGCATATATTTTGGTTGGACATGTTCTATTACAGAAGAGTAGATGACTGATACTAAGCATCAAGTTTACTTGATTTTCCATAAAAATGAAAGTGATACCTTTTCTAAAGTAGGTGAAAAAAGTAAAATCCTGATTTAAGGATTTCTAAAGGGAATATGTGGGATGAACTTAGGAACAGGGGAAGAAATCATTCAGTGATTTTATGTTGGTCAGAAAACACAATTATATAAACCCATAGAAGGTGGCTTCTGCCCCTTTTCTCTCCCCATTCTTCAGGGAGAGGCTATTTCTATCAGAACAAGGGGCACTGAATATACATGTTCCACTCACATTGAAGTCCTTTCTGGGGAGAGTGATTTGAAAGGGGGCTTACAAGGTCAATTAGTGAAATTATTAGTTTTCCAAACTGGGAGCTTCCATATCCCTGTCTTGCCATATTTATTTCTTCTCTGAAGTGATAGCAAATGTGAAATAGAATGTTCTAATAAAACCTGAAAAATTAAGAAAGAGAACCAAATGTTTTCATTTAACTAAATATTCTATACATTTATAACCATAGCCCATCAATGGCTAATTTTTCAGTTTCCCTTTTCAAAACATTGGACTGGTGTTTAGGCCAGATGAGGGAAAGAGGAGATCAACTCCTTCATGGATTCACTTTCATGGTTTTGGGGTTATTCATGATATGGTGATTTTGTGGTGAAATCAATGGAGAGAATTATTATCATTATTTTTTGCTCACTTTATTCTCACAAACATTTGAGCCCAGTAAGAAGGGTGCTACCATCTTTCTCCTTGATCACAAAAGTGACAAGTTTGTTTCTCATATCCCTTATAACATTGGTAAAAATTAGCAATTTGTACCTACTTTACAATTGGGGGAAATAAAGTAGACTACTGTCTTGCTGGTCCTCAAGATTCAGTGGGGGAAGTAGAATTTAGGCTGAGGCCTCTGACTTTTCCTACCACTGTCTGCTAATTTTCTTGGGAAAGTATACAGTCCAGTAAAATATTATATAGTTGTACTCATTTGTTAATTAGTGTTTGTGTCAGAAATGCTTTGATTTCATTGGCTATGATAGAGAAAACTTTACTAGTGATGAAAAAAAAATCTAATGCAATTTAAGAAAACTTTGGTACAATAATGCTTTCCCCTCCAGTTTTCTAGATTTTCACTCATGCTATAAATTTTTAGGTGTTTCTTTAAGCAGAAAATTCAAGTGTTAAGACAAAATAAATCTACATACCTTTTTTAAGTATAAATGGTTGGTGTGGCTGTTCTCTCATAAAATAACATCACAAGCATCAGTGTTATACTGCCGAAATTTGTTTTGAAAGCAAAAAATGCTCTTTCTTCAAAACACGTATAAATATGTTCAAACTCCTCATGTCCTTTCTCTGAATTTTAGCATCTCCTAGATCCTGAGTGTTCTGGCAAGGGTTCTAGCCAGACTTCAACTGGACTTCTGTGGGCCATGACCAAGAATCAGTGCACCATCTTAACTATCACACTGAGCTTGAACAGTTCAGGTTCATCAACAATTTGTGGCAAGAACCTGGCTTGAGAAGTTATCAGATGTTTTAAGCATAAGGAGTTCAGTCTTGTGGTGCTGAAATTGTTTATTCTTCTAAACACCCAAGCAGCAACATTTAATGTGTAGTAAAAACCCAACATTCTTTCCAGGTTTTGTGGAGGGTATGAGTTCAGGACCTATTGTAGCCGAGATCCGGGAGAGGCAGACCATGCTCAAGGCCAAGAAACTCAAACCTGATGATTTATATAGTTATGTGCTATTTCTAGACTGTCTTTATTCAAACTGGTAAGAACATCATTAATGGATGCAGATTCATAAAATGGACCAAACAAGAAACCAGCTTATGTTTTAACACAAAAGGTCTGTACTTATTACTGTCTGTGAGAAAGAAAAAAAATCAGCAATCTTATCTCCTCCAATAGATGTTTATGTGTTCCCAAAGAGTAGAGGCTTTTCAATCAAGAATTGGAATATCTTGGGCTTCCCTGGTGGGGCAGTGGTTGAGAGTCCGCCTGCCGATGCAGGGTACGTGGGTTTGTGCCCCGGACCGGGAAGATCCCACATGCCGCGGAGCGGCTGGGCCCGTGAGCCATGGCCGCTGAGCCTGCGCGTGCGGAGCCTGTGCTCCGCAACGGGAGAGGCCACAACAGTGAGAGGCCCGCGTACCGCAAAAAAAAAAAAGAATTGGAATATCTTGATTTGATAAAGTTTTTCTAAATTATACTTCCCACTAGATACTTGATATATGGGAATAAGGAGAGCCATAAGAAAACTTACTTTTAAGTTAAAAGAATAATAAATACCATTTACTACTGAATTTATAGAGATTTGTATGTGGGTCTGGCTATATATGTGTCTATATCAGAGTGGTAGTATTTTAGGTTACTATTATTTTCTTTTTTCCTACTCCATAGTAGGTTTTAAATTATTAGGTCAAAGAGATCTGGAATTGAATCCCAGCTTTGCCACCTACTAGCTGTGTGATTTGCCTAAAAGTCAACCTTTGTGAGAATCAGTTTCCTCATATTTAAAATGTTAAATAATTATAATAGCTACCTCATAAAGGGCTTGTGAGAATTAATGCAATGATATAAGGCCCCCGGGGTATACAAGTCATTTAATATATATTACTTATCATTACTATAGCTATTATCTGTATTTTTATAAGCATGTGCTCATTTTATAAAATAGAAACCCCAATATGAATTATTCACTTAAAAAAACTCCCATGAACATTCATTTTTGCTTTTTTTTGTTTTCTTAATTGAAAATGCCAACCTTAGTTGTATATGTAGTCATTTCTGTAATGAGTGATCAATTACTCATTATTCATGCATACTCAACTCTTTGTCTTTATTTTGAGGCTCTTCTAGTTAGATTTTATAATCTTCTTATTCTGTATGTATTTACTAATATTTAAAAGATTTTAACATATTAAATTGAAATATATTCTTTTATGAATGTATGTAAATGTCTCTCAAATCTCAAAGCTTTACTAATTAAGACTATGAAACAAAGCCTTAATATAGTTAAAGAAAATTAAGAATTATCCCATAATTCAGATACAATTTAGGAATTATTTCCATTTAATCAGCTCTCAGGTTTACACACAAAACTTTTCCAACAAAACAGGCTGCTGCCATATGTGTTTAAATGAGATCACCATTTGGCTGAAGCTTGCTGCACAAGAAAAGCCCATTTCACAGGCTATTCACACCTGACTTTATGGCACTTCACCAAGGAAGGGCAAAACAGTTTAGACGTTCACAATAAGAACCAACTTGAACCTTATTTAACTTCCAAACCTTCTAAATTTCTTTAAGGCTCAGATAATTCCCACAAAGTCTTGCCTCACTTCCTCCCTGCTCTCACCACCTGCCCTCTGGGAAATCAAACCACCTACTTACTGGAAGAAACAAACACTACTTATTTGTTTCTATACAATTTAGGGTTTCCCAGATTTTAGGAAAACTTAAAGAGAGGATAAGATTTTATCTTAAAAATAGTAACTACCAACAATACCTAAGTGGGGTAATTAGTGTATATACTTAATATTAATTTTCTACCCATATAAACTCTGTATGCCAATAGATGGAAAAAAAGAGGAAAAAGCATGAATTATAATGATACTGTTATAGGGTTGATTTTCATGCATGGCTTGGAAGATTGTATTTTATTCACTACTTTTAGGAAAAACATATAAGTTCTCATATAATTAACAAAACCATATTAACTAAAAACCATTAACAAATGCTAAGTGGAAGTGTAAGTTTTGTCTAAACTACTCAGTGGTAGAGAATGTTTAACAGATACTTTCTAAATAATAATGCTAAAATTACACCTTATACATATATATATATTTTTAACATCTTTATTGGGATATAATTGCTTTACAATGGTGTGTTAGTTTCTGCTTTATAACAAAGTGAATCAGTCATACATAAACATATGTTCCCATATGTCTTCCCTCTTGCGTCTCCCTCCCTCCCACCCTCCCTATCTCACCCCTCCAGGCTGTCACAAAGCACCAAGCCAATATCCCTGTGCCATGCGGCTGCTTCCCACTAGCTAGCTACCTTACTACATTTGTTAGTGTGTATATGTCCATGACTCTCTCTCGCCCTGTCACAGCTCACCCTTCCCCCTCCCCATATCCTAAAGTCCGTTCTCTAGGAGGTCTGCGTCTTTATTGCTGCCTTACCCCTAGGTTCTTCATGACATTTTTTTTTCTTAAATTCCATACATATGTGTTAGCATACGGTATTTGTCTTTTTCTTTCTGACTTACTTCACTCTGTATGATAGACTCTAGGTCTATCCACCTCATTACAAATAGCTCAATTTCGTTTCTTTTTCTGGCTGAGTAATATTCCATTGTATATATGTGCCACATCTTCTTTATCCATTCATCTGATGATGGGCACTTAGGTTGTTTCCATCTCCGGGCTATTGTAAATAGAGCTGCAATGAACATTTTGGTACATGACTCTTTTTGAATTTCGGTTTTCTCAGGGTATATGCCCAGTAGTGGGATTGCTGGGTCATATGGTAGTTCTATTTGTAGTTTTTTAAGGAACCTCCATACTGTTCTCCATAGTGGCTGAACCAATTCACATTCCCACCAGCAGTGCAAGAGTGTTCCCTTTTCTCCACACCCTCTCCAGCATTTATTGTTTCTAGATTTTTTGATCATGGCCATTCTGACTGGTGTGAGATGATATCTCATTGTAGTTTTGATTTGCATTTCTCTAATGATTAATGATGTTGAGCATTCTTTCATGTGTTTGTTGGCAGTCTGTATATCTTCTTTGGAGAAATGTCTATTTAGGTCTTCTGCCCGTTTTTGGATTGGGTTGTTTGTTTTCTTGTTATTGAGCTGCATGAGCTGCTTGTAAATTTTGGAGATTAATCCTTTGTTGGTTGCTTCATTTGCAAATATTTTCTCCCATTCTGAAGGTTGTCTTTTGGTCTTGTTTATGGTTTCCTTTGCTGTGCAAAAGCTTTGAAGTTTCATTAGGTCACATTTGTTTATTTTTATTTCCATTGCTCTAGGAGGTGGGTCAGAAAGGATCTTGCTGTGATTTATGTCATAGAGTGTTCTGCCTATGTTTTCCTCTAAGAGTTTGATAGTTTCTGGCCTTACATTTAGGTCTTTAATCCATTTTGAGCTTATTTTTGTGTATGGTGTTAGGGAGTGATCTAATCTCATACTTTTACATGTACCTGTCCAGTTTTTCCAGCACCACTTATTGAAGAGGCTGTCCTTTCTCCACTGTACATTCCTGCCACCTTTATCAAAGATAAGGTGTTCATATGTGCGTGGGTTTATCTCTGGGCTTTCTATCCTGTTCCATTGATCTATCTTTCTGTTTTTGTGCCAGTACCATACTGTCTTGATAACTGTAGCTTTGTAGTATAGTCTGAAGTCAGGGAGCCTGATTCCTCCAGTTCCTTCTTTCGTTCTCAAGATTGCTTTGGCTATTTGGGGTCTTTTGTGTTTCCATACAAATTGCAAAATTTTTTGTTCTAGTTCTGTGAAAAATGCCAGTGGTAGTTTGATAGGGATTGCATTGAATCTGTAGATTGCTTTGGGTAGTAGAGTCATTTTCACAATGTTGATTCTCCCAATCCAAGAACATGGTATATCTCTCCATCTATTTGTATCATCTTTAATTTCTTTCATCAGTGTCTTATAATTTTCTGCATACAGGTCTTTTGTCTCCTTAGGTTTATTCCTAGATATTTTATTCTTTTTGTTGCAATGGTAAATGGGAGTGTTTTCTTGATTTCACTTTCAGATTTTTCATCATTAGTATATAGGAATGCCAGAGATTTCTGTGCATTAATTTTGTATCCTGCCACTTTACCAAATTCATTGATTAGCTCTAGTAGTTTTCTGGTAGCATCTTTAGGATTCTCTATGTATAGGATCATGTCATCTGCAAACAGTGACAGCTTTACTTCTTCTTTTCCGATTTGGATTCCTTTTATTTCCTTTTCTTCTCTGATTGGTGTGGCTTAAACTTCCAAAACCATGTTGAATAAGAGTACACCTTATACATATTTGTGGGTACTTTCATTTTATCTTATGCCCGTATCTGCACCATTCTGCTAAATAAGTCAAATTTATACAGAAGTATGATATATTTAAATGTAAACCCTAAAAAATGTTGAAGGCAGGAAGGAAATGGTGAAATAGGTGATCATATAATCTCCAGAGTACTTAGGCTAAAAATGGAAGGATCAGTAAAGTACTCTGTCCTGATCTAAATCTCCACGTTTGCTCTCTGATCAGAAATAAAACTGATTAACGACAGGACAAACCCTGACAGAGCAGCTATTTGTAAAGGTAATTCACAGCTATATAAATGCAGGACTTAACCTTAAGCACCAAGGATCAACCACTGATAGTGTCCTGTTGTCTGTACAAGGATCGGTCTAGCCACAAAAATGTATTTTTGCTTTGGAAATCGTTTCGCCTCATGGATACATTCCCTGCAAGTTTTGTCTGTCTTGTCCAATGGGTATAGTCAATGTCTCAGAGGACAGTTATAATCATAGGAAAAAAAAGAAGTGTACAAGTATAAATTTGGTAGAATTAATAAAGGAAAATAATGTAAGAAGAAAAGAATGTTTTTGCTTCAATAATATTTCTAACCCCCAAAATAAATTTGTTTGTTAAATCAAGATCAAAACAAACTATATTTGAGATATAGATATATATATATATATATATATATAGATAGATAGATAGATAGATATATAATGTTTGTTTTATCTAGAATCATTTATTTTCCCTCTTTATTTTTTTCTTTCAATTTTTATGTCTTAGTATTTACTTTCTGTGTTTGGCTGACTGTTTCCCTGTGATATAATTTAACATGCTTTTTTTATCTTTTGACTTACTGTAAACTGGTAGTTAAATCTACAGAATCAATTTGACTGAGGTTGGAGTTCCTTTTTATCACCTTTAACTTGAAAGAATTGTGTTGACATAGAAATAAACAGGCCAATGTTAAGCTGACTTCCATTCATGGTTTCTTTTATTGTTGATGGGAGGGTTGGGAATCAACTTCAGACCATCTCCACTCAAATCAGTGACAGTATTCAAAACACTAAGACTGAATCGCAACAGTGATACCTTTGTATGTCTCCATACATTTCCATTTCAGAGAGTGGGTTTCATTTTTTCTTGAGTATTCTATGGGCAGTGGAGCTTGGGATTTTTGACCCTGGGCTGAATATACAGAAAATGGGGGCAAAAAAAGAAAGAAGATGAAGACTGAGTTGAGTCTAAGCCTTTTGGAATATAATTTGGCCAGCTATTGAGTCTACTCTACTTTTGAATACTTTGAACTTCTTAGAAGAGAAAATAGGATGTTCTTTGCTCTCACTAGTGTCTCAATGCTAACTCAGTGCCTGGCTTTGCTGATGCTATTGTCAGAGTAAGAGGATCAGCCAATCTTCTTTTTATTCTCATTGCCTTTTCAGCTTCTTCCTAACCCCTTTCACCAACCCTAGATCATAAATAGATCAGCTCAATCTAAGGTGAAGGCAAAGAACTACTAAACCAGAGCCTGGCAGATTGAGTCAGTGGATGCTCCAAATGATTTAGGGGTAAGCTCATAACACATTTTTCTCTTCCTCCATCTGTTTCTCTCTAGATCTGTGGATAGCACTGATGTGTTATGGCAAAAGAAATCCTGGAGCAAATATAAACAAATTATCATGTATTTTGCAATGTACACCTAATCAACATTGGGTAATTTTCTCAAATATCAGAAAGATTAGCAAATCTTCGTATTGTTGCACTTTTTTTTTTTTGGCTGTGCCACACAGCTTGCAGGATCTTAGTTCCCAGACCAAGGACTGAACCTGAGCCCTCAGCAGTGAAAAAGCGCAGAGTCCTAACTACTGGACCGCCAGGGAATTCCCTGTTGCACTTTTAAATGCATCTTTAATTGAATTTTTTTTGCTTAAATGTTCATGAATTGAAGAAAATTCATGTTTTTAAAAAAACTTTGAGTATCTCACATTTAAATTTGTCATTGTTTTTTGGAAACATAATTCTTTAGTCTTTAAAACAAGGCTATTTGGATAGAAATGCTGCTAAAACCTTAACCATAAATGCAGTAATATTGAATATAAACATTTCAGTTAAGGATCTCACTTCCTTGTTTAGTTGGGGTGAAGAAGAAACTGTATTTAAAAAAAATACCTTTAACCTAAAATCTTTCCCACTTACTGGGAGACTGTAAATTGCACTAATAACATTCTGTTGACCACTTTATTAAAGCAAAAGTGAAAGAAAACCCTCACGTTGCCAAACCATGTATTGTTTATTTAAGTGTTAAATGGAGTTGGTGATTTGGACCCCTTATTACTTGAGTGCTGAGTATATTGAAATTTGTAAAATTACTAAGTGTTAACATTGCTGGAGCTGTGATGTGGCCTGGCCACCAAGTGTAAATACCACAGTACAAACCAGGGGGCAAATATTAGGGAAAAGGAAGCTTATTTATAATGGATTTTTACCCATTCATTTTTATGTTGTATGTAATGTAGATTTTTGATTCTTAAAATCTTTACCTTCTACTCATATAGCATCGCATCTCTATTTAATTTACTAATTGTCATTATCATAAATTATCATCGTGTTTATTATTTCCACTATACATATTTTTACAAAGTGATGACATGATTGCACTTTCTGTATTTATTCCCAGCTACTTCAAAATGAACATTTGTAATTTACCACCCATTTTGGGGACACTGTCTTTTTATTACCTTAATTAGGCTGTATCTTACTTAGCATTTTCTCAGGATTGGATTGTAGTAAGGTCTTGTGACAGAAACACTTTAGAGTGTGTGCTGTCTAATACTGTTGCTTTATTTTTCATGTTTCTGCTCGTTAGTTAGAGCATTAATTTGGTTTTTCTATTTTAATTAGCAGTCTGACATTAAAAATAACTTTTATTTCAAATAATATTCATTTTACAGGTTTTAATAAGTCTACATATTGTATTTGTAACCTATGCAGGGAAATTTTGCTGTCAGATTTGTCTTGGTTTCTTAAAACTGTAATACAAAAGGAAGTATTTCAGTAATACATATATTATTGAAATATATGATATATATAAAACTTTTATCAACCAATATACTTATTATAATTAAAATTAAGATATTCTTATCATCAAAGTTAAGGTTACAAATGGGTCAAAGAAGCATGCTTAGTTTAATAGAAGATACAGAAATGGATATATTCTGGATTTAGATTATAAAGCAGATATTTTAACATAAATTATTCAGCACAATAGTCCAAATATATGTGTGTTTTGCAGGTAAAATAGCATAAAAGTAAACTGACACTACCATGACAAGTAAACACAATTTTGTTGGGTGATTTTGAAGGACAATATTTACAGATATTGTATGTTTATTTTAAGCTGTCAAACCATTTTTGTTTTTGAATAACATCTTAGGCAGATACCTAATACTGAAAAGAGATGAAATTTAAAATGGCTTGGTTTGAAATGGGATGGACGGTTCAGAGATACAGCTGCTTAAAAACCACCCTGTTCTCTGGGATCTAAGGAGCAGACTTAAAAAACCACCTAATAGAGGAGTGGCCAAGATGGTGGAGTAGAAAGACCCTGAGCTCACCTCCTCCTACAGGCACACCAAAGTTACAAACATTTACAGAGCAACTGTTGATAAGAATGACCTGAAGACTATCAGAAAAGATATTCTATAACTAAAGATATAAAGACAGATATAGATATAAAGACAGAACCACAACAAGATGGGTAGGAGGGGTGGAGACATGGTATAGTCCAGACCCATATCCTGAGGTTGGTGATCCATGAATGGGAGAATGGTTACAATTGTAGAGGTCCTCCAAGGAGCAAGGAGTCCAAGCCCCACATTGGGCTCCCCAGCCCAGGGGTCCTGCACTGGGAAGATGAGCCCCCAGAACATTTGGCTTTGAAGGCCAGTGGGGTCTTACTTTTACGAGGGCCAGAGGCCTGAGGAAAATAAAGACTCCACTCTCAAAGGACACACACAAAATGTCACATGCTCTGGGAACCAAGGCAGAAGCAGTAATTTCATTGGAGCCCTGGTCAGACCTACTTGCTGATCTTGGAGAGCCTCCCATAGAGACAGGAGGCAATTAGTACTCACCCTGGGAATGTAGACACTGGCAGCAGCTATTTTGGGGAGCTCATTCTATCACAAGGTACTGGGAAGTGCAATTTTGGATCCTCACTCTAGCTCATTAGTGATGAAACCTGGCTCTGCCCACCAACCGGTTGGCACCAATCCTGAGATGCCCCAGGCCAAGCAGCTTGCTGGGCAGGTACACAGCCTCACCCACCAGCAGGTCAGCTCCTCTAGGACCCTCTGAGTCCCCATCCACCTGAGGACCTGGCCCCACCAACCAGAGGGCCGAGGATCTGACCTTACCCACCAGTGGTCAAGCATCAGTACTAGGACCCCTGAACTCCACAACCAGAGACCCCTGGACCTGGCTCTGCCCACCAGCAGGTGGACACCAGCCCCAGGACTACCGCAGAACTGTAGCCAGCCATGTCAAAACCTGGCCCAACCACCAGCAGTCTGGTACACCACTCTGGGAGGCCCTGGGTCCTGGCACCACCCACCAGCATGCCCACACCAGGTCTGGACACCCCTGATCCCACAGCCAGCCATGTCAGGAACTGGCCAGCCCACCATCAGGCTGACACCAGCCCTAGGAATCTTGGTTCTGCAGCCAGTCACCCCAGGACCCAGCATCATCCACCAGTGAGCCAGCACTAGCTCCAGAGTCCCCTGGGACTCCACAGCCAGTTCCTAGTGACCGAGCCCTGCCCACCAGTGGGCTGGCATCAGGGTTGAGACTCCCTTGGCTGTGCAGCCAGTGTACCAGGATGCAGTCCTACCTACCTGTGGCCGGTAGCCTGTGCACAAGGCTGGACCTGGCAACCAACTGGACTTGGTGTTGGTGTAGCCACACCTACCAGGGTGCCCACAGTAAAAGGCCCACATGGCCCACAACAAAAAGGCCCACATGGCCCAAATAGAGCACACCCCTAGAGCATATAGATCTGGTGGCCAGAGGAGAGTGCAGTGCTGAACCCCTTAAGATGTCTCCTACATAAAGCTACTTTACCAAGATCAGGAAAGGTTGGTAGGTATTCAACCTACCAACAGAGTAGAAATAAAAACAGCAAATTAGGCAAAATGAGGCAACAGAGAAATATGTTCCAAATGAAGGTATAAGATAAAACCCCAGAAGAACTAACTAAAATGGAGATCCACAATGTGCCTGATAAAGAGTCCCAGGTCATGGTCATAAAGATGCTCAAAGAACTTAGGAGAAGAATGGGTGAGCACAGTGAGAAGTTTAACAAAGAGAAAAAATAAAGAAGAACCAGAGTTGAAGAGTATAATAACTGAAATAAATACACTAGAGGAAAATCTTTTTAAAAAGTCCCTTTACATTCACATCAGTAAGAATAAAACACCTATGAATAAATCTAACTAAGGAGGTAAAAGACCTATATTTAGAGAACTATAAGACATTGATGGAACAAGTTGAAGATGACACAAACAGATTGGAAAGATATACCATGTTCATGGATTGGAAGAATTGTTAAAATGACAGTACTGCACAAGGCAATCCTCAGGTTCAATCTATTAAAATACCAATGGCATTTTTAATAGAACTAGAACAAATAATTCTAAAATGTGTGTGGAAACACAAAAGACTCCTAATAGCCAAAACAATCTTATGAAAGAAGAACAAAGCTGGAGGTATCACACTCCCTGGTTTCAAACTATAATACAAAGCTACAGTAATCGAAACAGTATGGTACTAGCACAAAAACAGACATGTAGATTAATGGAACAGAATAGAGAGCCCAGAAATAAACCCACACACCTATGGTCAGTTAATCTACAACAAAGGAGGGAAGAATATACAATGGAGAAAAGGCAGTCTCTTTAACAAATGGTGACTAGACACCAAATGGGAAACTGGACAGCTGCATGTAAAACAGTGAAATTAGAATATTACCTCACACCATATACAATTTAAAGTTTTATACAAAAATAAACGTTTTTATTTTTAATATTAATGTCCTAAAGAATTAGTCTAACACAGTACATAATTTTGTGATAAAATAGGAATTCTTTGATCTAATTAAAAAATTAGATTCAATAATTGCTTCTACAGTGTCCCAAAAGATGATTCAAATTATGATTTTATAATTTGGAAATGGGAAACTGGTATCACTCTGGGAAAGCTTTTTCACATTTGGACAATTTTAATGTTAGAAAGACTTTTGTGATAAGGACTATTTGTTTCAATGAGATATTACAAAGAGTTAGCCAACTGTAGTATATTTTCGCCTAAAAATATTTTTCTCACTCATCTAAATGCTCCTTATCCTGCTTCAAGTCTTAAATTCGTGAATATTCACAAAGATCCTTGTATGAGATATATGCAACCATTTTAATTGTGGAAGGGACTCACTGACAGCTATAAACTTGAAGACAATCAAAGACAATGATCTGAATCAACTTCGTATATAATTTATCCTTGCCTGGGATTATATGTTTTGCATTTGAGGTTTCAGACCTGGCATTGTTTAGTTTGGAGATACTGCTCTCAAGTGACTTTTTGGTGATTTTACTGAACTTGGAACCATGTGGTAGTATGCAGGTGATATAAGGTTTGCTTGAATAGCTATTGTAAATTACCTGAGCTTTTTGTGCATTTAAGACCTATGATTTAATATTGAAAAAGTTACCTGAGATTGGCTGCTTATTTTTAAACACATGAAGTCCATGTACTTCTATCTCAGTAATACTTTCTAAAATTTCTTTGAAACGCATTTATTTTATTTTTCTGCCATTAATTAATCCATTGAACTAAAACTAACATGTGCCTAATATGTGCTAGGCAGTATTCTTGGAATTGGGAATACAGGAGTGAATAAAATTAAAATCCTCCCTGTCCACCTGCCCCATTTTTTCAGATCTTACCTTCCCACTGGGGACAGACAATAAAATAACATAATGTAACATAACATAACGTAACATAACATAACATAACATAACATAATTTAATATAAGGTAGTTGTCAGTGAAGGCATCTCAGAGGAGTGTGACAATCGAACTGAGATGTGAATGATGTAAAAGAGTTATTGCAGATAAGGGGAAATGGCGAGTGCAAGGATTCGAAGGTCTTCTGTATTGTTTGAATAGTTTATAAGAATGAATTTGTAATTACTTGCATAGCAATAGCAGAAAAATCTATGCATCTTATTGAAAAGCTATACATTATAATGTCCAGACAATGATATGGAAGGATGCTGAAAGTAGATAAAAGGCAAAAGGTTTTAGGTGTGCAATATGGAAGTATAGAAATGTTTAAAGTGAAATGAAATATGTTTTTCTTTCTTCAATTAGTAATATTCCAATTAGTAATAGAATTTAATCTCACTAATTTTAATCCTTAGCCAAATAGAACTTAGTATTGACAGTTTGTTGCATGCACTATCTGGATTTTAAAAACAAACATCAAGTGTATTATTGTATGTATTGCCCATTAATACAAAAGCAAATAAAAGTAAAAACACCTCTTAGAACATATTGGCAGATACTTCTCTTGAGCAATATGACCCAAATGTAGGATAATGACATTAAGAAAGGTGACAAATTAGTAAGGTCAAGTAGATACCTATCAAATCAATGTCTGACTAGAGCCATATAAATATGTGTGTAAAAACTGCTTAAGTTTATATAACTTTAAGACCATATGATAGGCATATACATAGAATATCAACTATTGCACAGGAAAGTTATTTTCCCAAAGGACTATTTATTTTTTAAGAAAGATTCAACATAGATTTCCTTGAAATATCAGTTCATTTAGGTCATTGAGGTCACTTAGGACAGATTTTTGATTTACAAAATTCAGTGCCAGAATTTTCAGGCTTACACTTGTTGCATAAGGTGAAGCAAAATTATATGAGAATAGACATGTTGTGTGTATAATATTGTTCTATTGGAATCTAACTGTGGCATGGTTAAGTGTAACTTACGGGATACTGGCTGTGGAACCCAGACGTTAATATGCAGGGGAAGAATTCTATATTGTACTAATATGGACAATGCAATTTTTAAAAAAGGATATGTATCTCTATTTGTATATAAAGTTATGAATAAATGAAAAGAATAAAATGAATCATTAAATCATTCTTTCTTGATAAATATAGCGCCTCTACTATGTACAATTCATCTGTTTAAATTATGTAGAAAAATGTTGATCCTCCTTGTACCAATCTGCTTGTTTTTAGGAATATAAGTACCCAAACCTCCTTCTCTGCCTCCCTGCATCTGTCTTCGATATACACAGCTCCCTTTGAAATCAGTGGGATATGAGGGAGTGCAGTGGGAGATGAAAATCTGTGAATTTAGCAGCCATTTCTCAGGTGGAAGATTGGGGGAGCTGCCATCTTAATGATGCTTCTCAGTGGGAGACCCAGTTTGATGAGGCTGAATAGGCCTGAAAGAATCGACTTCATGATATAAGGAAACAGGGAATCAGAGAGCCTTGCCGCTTCCAGAAGGAATCTTGAAATACCGAGTGGTATAGACTCCCTTTCAAATCAAATTAATTGAATCTGTGTAATTTCTTTTTCCCTTCTTAAGAACTCCCACTTTTTTTTTTTGGTAAACCATCACCCACTATCTGTTATTTCTTTATTCATTCCTTGAGTTACTTCATCTTTTGATACTGTCAATAACTACCAGCCTCTTAGTTACTCTGTTTTATTATATTTACGAGCCCAATGCCTAGGTGCTCACATATATCTCCCACTGAATTCAGTTCAGTTCTTTAAACTGTGTTTGGTGATTTTCTCACCTTAGTAATTACACATCATGATTAGAATAGCGTTTGTTATGTGAGGGTTTTCTTTAAACCTGACTGAGGGTTTTCCTTAAAAAGTTCTAGGAACAAACATAAACTTCTAAATTATAAGAGATGCAACTTTATTAGAATGATTATCTATTTTTTCCTGGATATTGCTTGCAATCCTACATGGTCTGAACATTACCTGTTACCCCACAGAGTCAGAAGAAATACATTCTCTCTTCATAACATCTTAACCATTGGTATGTTATATTGTTGTGATACCTGTGTTATATACATAATATGTATTATATGAAAGCACAGACTAAGAAATAACAGTTAACAAAAAGCCCCCTATAAACACTAGATCCATTGAGTAAATGTTGTACATTTTGGACAAATAAAACAATCTCTTTATATATATATATACTGGAGCAAGGAGTAGGCGCTCAATACTGTGAAGTGAATTAAGAAATGAATTGGTCATTTGGTTGGAATTCTATTGGTGTTGTGTGAGACAATACCAAAAGGTAGGGCAGGAAGAGTTTTGGACACATTTAGTAATCCTGCCTAAAACCAGCTTTCTCCTTCTAGATGGGGCCTTACTCAAACCCCAGCAGCCAATTGTAATGCTTATCATAATCATAACGTTAAAGATTTTCAAAGCAGACATTTCCCTCAGCTGTCCTTAGGAGCCTGTTTTTAAGTGATTAAAATTCAATGCTGTCAAGAAGTTGTTACATTATGTCAACTTAAATTTGTCTTGCAAGTTAAGCCATTTCCTGCTGTAGCCCTGAAGAACAGCTGGTCACCATCTTCTTTATGATCATCCTCCTTAAGCTTGAAGATAACAATAAAACCATCCAATTCTCTTTGGTCTTTTTTAGCAGAAGTCATCGCAACTTATATATTTTTCATAGATTCTTATTTTTTCTAATGACATAAATTTATTCTCAGGGCCACTAAGCTTTCTGATATTCCTGGGAGATTAGTAGATGGCAGCCTTTCCATTGCAGACAGAAACTTGCCAAAATGATTTCAAATTATGCCTGCCTATCTTTTAATACACTACCAATGACATAATGTTCCCTAAACAACGCAAATATAATTGACATCTGTAATTAACATTAGGTCACACTTTTCTCTCCTACATTAAAAATGTCATCTTTGAAACATTATTTCACTGGTTATGTTTGTGCCAATATAGATGTATCCCAGATATATTAGCAGTGAACCATGCAGCAGGGAAAGCTTAAATCTCCAAATGCCCTTCACACACCGACTATTTTTAAAATCCTTTGAAGCACGATGTGAATCACTGCCTATAATATGGAAGGTTTATTATATTTATTACAGAACATAGTAGGTCTGTGTCTTCGCCATGCCAGTCACGTGCAGAAAGGTGAATAGTTGGGCCAGTTATCTGCATGTGTTAAAACTGATGCCCCGCCGCCATTTTCTCTATGATTCTTTGATGGTTTGTAGTTAGAATCTGTGTAGAGTTAGGTTGCTTATCAAATGAATCTGGTACATTTGATCAGTGTAATTATGTAATTTTGAAAATATAGGGCCTCAGGCTTCAATTCTTTTTTCAATTATACATTTCTTCAATTAGACGTTTAGCTTTCAAAAACTGTAAACTTTCCTGATGATTATCCAAAATATTCTCTCTGCTTTGCCTAGAGAGCTTGAGTAAGTTTGTCCAATTTATTAGAGTCAAAATTCCCTCAAATCAGAAGGAAGCAAATATGATACCTGTCATATTAAGGCCAGATAAAGTCAGTTCTTAATCTGTTTACCAGGGTTCATCTACTAAATTTATCATTATATCCCAAATCAGTGCTACACCAATATTACTTCTGAATAAAGCAAGCAGTTTACCAAACGGGATGTAGACTAAAATCCTATATTTGTTTTAACAAAAAGTGTTAAACATGCATAAGAGAAGTCTGGAAGAACATCCACAATATAATTAAAGTGATTATCATCTCTGAGTGTTGGGATCATGGGTTATCTTTATTTTCTTCTTTTTGTTTGCATGCTTTTCTAAGTTTTCTACAGTGAACATGTATTATGTATATAATAAAAAAAACCCTAGTTTTAAACATTTTAAAGGCTAAATCAGCTAAAAATACATGTTTAAACCTAGAATAATGATTCAAGTTGTGGTCTAAAAATTTCAGGGTGTTTGAGTTAGAGACTATCCATATTAAATAGGCAGGGACCTTGTTTCAACCATTGTTTCTTCAAAGTCTAGCATGCTGTGAATACTTAAATATTGATACATTACCCTAAAACAAGTATTAAATATGTTAACTAGAGAAATTCAGTGACGTTGTAAACCATTCTCCCCACACACACACACCCCGCCCCCTGCCCCTGTAAGCAAAATACATCCTACTTTACATCATCGTAGTTGGATAATGGACATTAAGAATTGCCAACTAGGGGAAAAAAGGAAAAAGGGAGATTTCAAGTCCCATGAGAATATTCTGGGGCATTAGTTTCTACAAATAAACATTGAGTTATGTCAGGAATGTTATGCAGCCATAATGCTGTCTATCCTGTATTCCCGGCTTTGTGGCTAGAAGCGCCAGTTCAATGCTCTGAAAATTCACAGTTGTGAAAAATTTTCTTCTCAAAACAACTTAATTGGAGTTACTTCTAAATTTTCTTTGGGTAGAGAAATATGAAGGAAGTATGTTAATATAGAGCATTGCAAACACTAAGATTACGCTTGAGCTCATGATGTACTAGGTGGAATGCTTCACTGAAAGTAAAGAATCTAATCACAGTTTTTTTTCTTCATTCTTCATTAAGCTGAAACTTTGATCACTTTGCTCCTCGGTTTTTATGTGGCAAAGAGAACTTTGGGTAGAGTCTTTAAAAATGTTTTTAAACAGTGATGTGCTGGAAAAACATTGAAGAGAGTAAGATGGTCAGTGTTCTAAATATGATTCTTATTTATTCTTTCATTCCTATAGGGACAGTATAATGTAGTGGCCAAGAGCATACACTGTAGAGACAAACCACTTGGCTTCATATTCCAGCTCTAACATTGGCTAAATGTGTGACCATGAAGTTGTTTCACCCCTCCAATCCTCAGTTTCTTTATCTATAAACTAATGAATAATAATAGTTAATAATAACTGTTCATGCTTATGTAATCATTAAATAAGACAAAATATGTGAAGAGCTTAGCACAATGCCTAACATGTAGAAAGTACTCTATAAATGTTAGTTATAATAAATTCAGCAGATATTTATGAAGCATCTATGATGTGCTGGGAAGTATATTAAAATCCAGGAAAACAATTATGAGCATTAAAAGATGGTGTCTAGACTCACAGAGTTTTAAATCTTATAAGGGAGAGGAAGAAGTAAGCAATTGTGAATCATTGAGATCAGGGTGATTCAGGGTGCTGTGAAGGTATATAGAAGGGGCACCTGCACCAGTCTAGGAAAGCTTTATGTAGGTGGTGCTATCTACATTGAGACCAGATTAGAATGAATAGGAGTGAACTAGGTGAAGAAATGTGAGAAACATATTCTAGGTAGAGGAACCAGCAAGCAAAAATCCCCTTTTCAGTCAGGATTTCTCTTGCAGGTAACCCAGCTCAGACAGGCTAACAATAATAGTAGTTTATTAGCTCATGTAAGTTAAATTCCAGAGGTTGGGAGGTTTTCAGATGAACTTTATCAGGATTCTAAGTTAATTTCCTTCTAATTTGTTGTCTCTGCTTTGATTTTTGTCCTGATTTTGGATTTAATCATGATAGCAAAATGCCCATATCAGTGTAGGCCTCACACCAAAATAGAAAAGAAAGCTTTTTTCCCCTCTGGTCATCAAACAAAACACTGGGGATTCATTATGATTGACCAACTTAGGTCATGTGCTCATCCCTGAACAAATAACTGGGACATGGGGTCACATTGAATGGTTTGGCCATTCAGAATGTTCTTCAGGAGCTAAGATCAATAGCACCCAGAAATCGAGCTGCTCCTCGGTAGAGGGAAGGAAGAATAGATACTGGGGAGGAAACCAATAGTACCCACTAGAGGCTAAAGGATGAGAGAGAGCTCGTTATGCTCAAGGAGCTGAAGTAAGTTCAAATAGCATCTGAGGAGGCTGGATATGGGGAATAGCAAATTTGGAATTAGAGAAATAAACAAATACCAGATGACGCGGGGCTTTGAAAAATAATCTCAGGGAACTTGGACTTCTTCCTGACGCAGTGAGAAAAGAAGTGGGTTTTTTTGTTTGTTTTGTGTTTTAGCAGGGGAGTAAACAATCGTGCTTGTGAAATCTAGTATGGAAAATGAATCAAAGAATATTGGAACTGGAGGTTGAGAGACAATAAATATAGGAGACTCTTAATTCAAGTTTAAAATTGTGATGACTTAAATGGGTGATGGGGATATAGAAAAGTGAATGTGAAAACTTGTTTCAGGAATAGAATTAGGAGGACTTGGTAATTAATTGGTTTGGTGGGATTGAGGGAGAGAGAGGAGTTAAGGATAATGTCCATGTTCTTGGCTCAGGAAATTAGACAGGTGTCCACGCCATTCGCTGAGATTGGAATATAAGAAGGAGAAAAAAGATTTGGAGGTTAAGATAATGCAGTCCCTGTGGAACATCTAAATAGAAATATCAATACAGGTGTAGAGCACAGGAGAGCTAAAAGGTCTTGAGATACTGTGAGCATCATGGGGATGATGAGATAATCTAGAGAACACATAGAGGAAGAGAACAAAAAGCCCGAGATGGAAATTAGGGTATATGAGACTGAGAAAGAGAGCCCACAAAGGTGACTTGGAAAAGATGGCCAAAGAGGGAACAGAAAAAACCCAGTGAACCAACAGGAGAGTATTTCAAAATGGGCAATCATTAATTGTCTAAAGCAAGAGAGGTGAGAGTAGCTCCAGAGGAGTGGTGTAAATGGAAGCCGGATTGCAGTGGATTGAGGCACTGAAGTAAGTAGAGATGTGGATACAGACAGCTCTTAATTGGGCCATGAAAGAGTAACTGACAAGCAGTTGAGGGATCTCAACTGCTTTTCTTTAAGATATTTTCTTTAAGATAATTTAAGATAATTTTCTTTAAGATAAAAGGATCTTGAATATTTAAGTATCATTAGGAGGATTTGTATATGAGGATTTATATAACTAACATGTATAACTAACAGTTTGTCTAACTTTTATATAACTAACATATATAACTGACATTTATATAACTAACAGCACTTACAGTACCAGTCACTGTTCTCAGTATTTTATATATAGTAACCCTTTCTCATCTTCATAACAACCCTATGAGGTAAGTGCTATTATTATTCACAATAGATGAGGAAACTGAGGCACAGGGGTCAAGTATCTTGCCCAACGTCATGAGCTAATAAGTTGTAGGGCTGGAATGAAACTGACAGAAGCCTGGCCCTGTAGTCTGTGCTCTTAACTGCTGTTCAGTACTGCTGTCCCTGGGCTAGGTTGCCTTTACTTCACTCTACTGGATCAAATAAATAGTAACAGTAAAATGTATAGCAGCGAAAGGACATACATTCTTTTTTTTAATTGGAATATAGTTGATTTAAAATGTGTTAGTTTCTGCTGTACAGCAAATTGAATCAGTTATATATATACATATAACCACTCTTTTTTAGATTCTTCTCCCATATAGGTCATTACAGAGTATTGAGAAGAGTTCCCTGTACTATACAGTAGGTCCTTATTAGTTACCTATTTTAGGACATGTATTCTTGATGAAACAGAAGGGGATGAAGTTCAGCTGCAAGGGACAGAAAACCTGGGATAATTTTGGGCACAGATTATTTTTTTGTCAGTTTATTTTTCTGTCATCCAAAAATCTGGGTAAGTAGTATGGCACTGATGTGATACCGTTTTGTGAGGAATCTGATTTCTTTCCATATTGTTGCTTCATTGTGCATGGCTAAGATCCTCAAAGTGGAACTCTATCCCTGTGCTAGTGAGTATGTAGCCACCAGCCATGTGTATTATTAAGCACCTGAAATGTACACCAGACAAAATGCAAAATACCTCATTAATAATTTTTATAATAAATTACATATTAAAGTTATGATAATGCGAACATTGGATTAACTGGGATGTATTATTAAGAGTAATTTCACTTGTTTCTTTTTATTTTTAAATGTGGCTAGTAGAAAATTTAGTTACTTTTATAGCTTGCATCTGTGGCTTGCATTATATTTGTGTTGGACATTGCTGCCCTGGACTTTACATCTATGTTCCATACAGCAGTATGAAGGGGGAGGAAGAAGGTTATATCCACTTCTTTTAAGTATGCTTCCCAGAAGTTACATACATTTTTGCTTTCATTCCATGACCACATTTAACTGAAGTTACAGATGAAAATTATAATCTTGATTCTGGGTAGTCAAAAGCCCAGCTACAGTTTTTCAATTATGTTAGTTCAGAAGAAGGGTGAAATAGATATTGGGGGACAATTAACAGACTCTGACACAGCTCCAAAGCACAGATAGCAGAATTAACTTTAGTCTCAGGTGACAGGAGACACATTGCCTCCTTTGAGCAGAAGAACAAGATGGATGGCATTACAACTATTTTTGCAAGTTTGGTGTTAAGAAGTTGAGAGAATTTTTATCTGGTGGCTTCTGCTTTTTTTTCTGTGCAGAGGAAATGATGTCATTCGTTGCAAATATGTATCAGATTGAGTCAAATTTAAGAAGAGTGATGGAGCTAAAAAGTGCCATTTTGAGAGTCAGATTGAGATTGGAGACCATGAATTTATATTGAAACCAATCTGCATGGGTGTGCAATTTTTTGCTAGCATTGCCCAACAGCCCAGGTGTACATAAGAGAAAAGCTGGAAGTTAATGTTATTCAAAACTGAGGTTTTATTGGGAAGATGCCAAGGAAGACAAATGGGATGAGCAAGTTGAGGATGTTAACATGAGAGCAGTTGAAGGGATGGAAAGTGGAGTCTGAGCTGAAGAGGGGAGTATGGGAAGACTAATGGCTGCTGATAGATCAGGATGAAGTATGGGGTGGGGAGAATGGAGGTCCTGAAGAATAGGTGCAGTCGCTTAGTGAGAGGACTGAAAGGGGAGGACATTGTGGTCAGTAATTGGATGGTGTTTAATTTCAGTTTTCCAGAGATAGAATAGGTCTTGGTGATGACAAGTCTGCAGTGGGCTGTGAGAATGAGTGGCTGAATTAAAGTGGAAGAGAAGATCATTTGAGGTGAAGAGGTTGAGAAACTGAGGGGTTAGGGATTTAGTGGGGGGAATGTGGTTCCTTAGATCTCAGCCTATTCTAGTTTCAATAACTGTACAATAAGAGATTCATATCAGATCATTGTTAGGAGACAGTTCTCCGTGAGGCCGTCTTGTTTCTGCAGAGTTTGCAAGCCAAGACACTAACGATTTTTGCTGTGGATTATCATTTCAAGGATGCTTTTAGAGCAAAGTCTTACAAGATAGAGATAGTGTCTCCCTCTGGAGTAAAGAGCAGGTATGCACAAGATAGAGATAGTGACTCCCTCTGGAGTAAAGAGCAGGTATGCTTGCTATTCATTATAAAAGATTAGGGTACCCAAGTTCAGGGCTCCTCTTCCGTAACACAACACACCCCATATGCAGGTGTTACTTGGTCCTTTTCATGTTGCCCTTGGGAATTAGGGCTTGGGGAACAGCACAAACTGCTGATAATTTGGCTAGTGTTATTGCTGTGAGATATAAAGTTCTTTGTCTCTGACCCAGGGTTTTTGTGTCTTCCACTAGCATTCATAAAACTGTGGCAGGTTAATTTTTTAGCTTATATCTAGATTAAAATCTCAGACCTTCACGATTCCTTTCAATTGTTTCTAAATTTCACCAGGCTGTAACATATTCTATGAGGCTTCTTTCTCTGTTAGGGTGTTTTGGGTTTTTTTTTGCCTCCTTTCCTTTATTGTTTATTCTGCTCTCCTGAAAACCAGAGCCACATTTTCTTTTTTCTATTTGCTTCCCACCCCTCAGTTTGACAATATCCTCTTTAATACTTGTAGATCCTTTGCTTTGTGAATTATTGTTAAAAATGGAATATTCCATTGTTTATTATTTCAGCCCCATGTTTGATAGTTCTAGGTTATTTTTTCCCAACTATAATTGATATGAAAATGCTTGCTAAATATTTGACTACCCTAGCAGTTCCAAAGCTTCACCATAATCAGGTGCAAGCTTTTGTATCCTGTATGTTAACCATAGCAGGTGAATAAAATCAGTTGAATGTGTAAATTCTTTAAATAACAGCAAATGGAGCAAATTGAATTTCAAAGTGGAAAAAAAAGGTGAACCTGAGAAGCAGTGATAAGAAGGTCATCAGCAAAATTAGCAGAGAAGTCTGGCAAAGTTACAGTTAGGCAACCAGTAATACTCTATTGATCAGACTTTCTCAATCAGTGGAGCTGTGCCTAGATTATTGATGCAAAGGTATTAAGCAAAATTTTACTTCAGCTAACTTGTTGGCTCAGATGTCAACTGAAAGTCATTTCCCCAGTCAATCAAATATACAATAAATCTGAGCAGATTTAGCTCTTAAACATTCTTGTGTCCGATCTGCTTTCCAATCATACAATTACCTTTGAAAGGGTTACAATTAAATTAATACATAAAGTAACACAGGAATGCACTGCATTTCTACAAAGAAAACAGAAAAGCATATTTCTAGGGTAAAAAGATATGTAATATTATTTTTCTCTATTGAAGATAATGTAATTGAAACTATTTGAAATGATATGTGTTTACCCCTGTTTAGTTCACAGTTTTGGTAGTCTCAGTTCCCAGCATCCAACTGTGTATTTCATAACACCCACTGTGATATGTGCTACATCTAAAAATTGGAGTTAAAGACAAATTGTTGACAAGAATAGCAAACAAAAAAAGTGCTGATAAGGCAAATTTTCCCTTTTCCTTTCCCTTTCTTTTTTTCGGGGTGGGTGGGGCAGACGTTTGGTAGACTGCTGATTGATCATTCTGGAAAAATACATTTCCCCTTCTTCAGGGTGCCTGTTTGGTTGGAGATATAACCTTCTTTTCTTTTGTTTCACTCCTGTCTGAGTCTACATCTCTTCACTATTTCTAATATCATCTGGCTTCAGATAATATTGATGTCTTTATAATATTAGTTGCTTTATAATGTTAACCCTTCTACCATACATTTCTAATTTTGTAATTTTGCATAATTATTTAGTGCCAACCCCCATCACCACCCTATAGTGGTGTCTCTGTCTCTCTCTTCTAGCCAACGCCTATGCCCATCCCTTTCTTCAGTGCTAAGGAGGCATTTTCATCATGTAGATGAAAAACCAAGACTAAGGTTTTTCTTAAAAAAAGTAATAGCTAGTAGTTTTGGTGTCCACGTAAGGCACTGCCCAAACCCCCAGAATGCTTTTGCATTTTGCCTAATTGGCTTTGATTACCTCTTAAGCAAATCAAGTCAGCTAAAATCACAAAAATCCATTTTTACTATTGAGTATGGCTCTGACTTTTCAAGATAAATAAATATGTAATAAGGAAAGCATTTAACTCAAGTTGAAAAACAATTCTTTTCAGTGCTTCATTAAAATAAAAATATGCTTGCAAGATCAATGGGGTTGTTTTTCTGTTTCTCATTGTAAATAAGAACTGGTCGAGAATCAGAAAAGAGAAAAGCAGGTGCCCTAACCAACTATTGTCAAGTGCTTTCTTCCACCAAAGATGAACTGTATCTAAATTTGCAAGATGAACCTTCTTTGTGTAAATTCTTAATGAGCCTTTCAGGAAGAACATTTATTTCCATAAATTAAAAATAGGGTTAGCTACAATATGACCCAGCAATCCCACTCTTAGGCATATTTCTGTAGAAAACCATTATTCGAAAGGATGCATGCACCCTGACGTTCATTACAGCACTATTTATAATAGCCAGGACATGGAAGCAACCTAAATGTCCATCAACAGAGGAATGGATAAAGAAGATATGGTATATATATACAATGGAATATTACTTAGCCATAAAAAGGAATGAAATAGTGACATTTGCAGAGTCGTGGATGGACCTAGAGATTGTCATACAAAGTGAAGTAAGTTAGAAAGAGAAAAACAAATATCGTATAATATTGCTTATATGTGGAATCTGGAAAAATGGTACAGATGAACTTATTTGCAAAGCAGAAACAAAGTCACAGATAGAAAACAAACTTACGGTTACCAAGGGGGGAAGAGGGGGTGAGATGAATTGGGAGATTGGGATTGACATATATACTCTACTATGTATAAAATAGATAACTAATGAGAACTTACTGTATAGCACAGGGAACTCTACGCAATGCTCTGTGGTGACCTAAATGGGAAGGAAATCTAAAAAAAGAGTGCATATATGTATATGTATAACTGATTCCCTTTTCTGTACAGCAGGAACTAGTACAACATTGTAAAGCAACTATACTCCAATAAAAATTAATAAAAAAAATAGGATGTCATGCTCCAAGCTGGTGCTGGTTTTATATCTTACAGCATCTAAAGCTCAGGCTGTCTTCGGTCATACACTGGAACGGAAAGCTGTCGCCCATGAGTGCAGAGAGGCTGATAAGATACTGTCATATCATGCTTTATTTAATACTGTTCACATTTTCCTTCACAACCAAGGCAATATGAAGAAAGCTGGTTAGGGACTGTATTAGTTTCTAGTTGTAACAAAGTACCACAAACTGGGTGTCTTAAAACAACAGATATTTATTCTCTTGTAGTCTGGAGGCTAGAAGTCTGAAAACAAGGTGCCAGCAGGGCTATGCTCCCTCTGAGACTCTGGGTAGAATCCTTCTTTGCCTCTGCTTGGCTTCTGGTGATGACTACCGATCCTTGGAATTACTTGTCTTAACAGCTACCTCACTCTAATTTCTGCCTGTTGTTACAAGGCCCTCTCCATGTTTGTCTCTGTCTTCACATGGTATTTTCCTCTTCTTATAAAGACACCTGTTGTATTGTATTAGGACCTACCCTAATGACCACACTTTAAATTGATTACATCTACAAAGACCGTGTTTCCAAATATGGTCACATTCACAGGCATCTGGGGTTAGGGCTTTTTAGGGAACACAATTCAACCTATAACAGGGATGTAGGTGATAAAGGGTTGAATCCTAAGAACTAAGTATGCAAATTTATAATTTTAAAATTGTCTTCAAGTTAAAAAAAATTCTATTGCTCAGCAATCATACAATTTTAGCCAGAAATATAATGGGCTTTTCTACTTGTATTGCTGACACCAATGCAAACTTCCTATATTTTTAATCTGTTGTTTTTCATTTATTAGACTAATTCTTTGAAAAATAGATTTTGGGGCTCCAAGCTTCCTCTTTTGAAAGCCATTTGCTTTAGAACCATCCCTTTAATAGGTCTCTTTTGTACAACATACTTATTTTTCTATACCATCTGTTTAAATGTCCTATATCTTTACAGAATTTATATTTAATATACTCAGTAACTGTGTTTTAGAGGAAACTGTAGTATCTTATATATTAAGAATCTCAAAATACTAAAATTTTGACCTCCTGTTTATGAAACACTTAAATGATTTATTAATTTTTCACATTTCAGCCAAGGTTGAAGGAATGTGGTATTTGCTTACACTAAGAAATTTTTAGCACAGTGATAATTCTATTTGGTCTCTTTGATTTTTGTTTTAATACTAATTTTATTTTGTTTTTAGAAATTGACCTCATTTTCGTGATTGAGGACAGAGTAAAAATAATCTCAGAAGATAGTTTATAATAAATAAGAATATAAATCAATAGCATGTATGAGAATTTATAGCTTCTCTTTCCCTGAAACTTGACCTTGTGAGATAAATACTCTATAGCAGTTATACTAAATCCAATGTAAAAGGGAATAAAAGAATTATCATACAAGTATCTACATGCATCAACAAGTTAAATTTTTTTTCTTCTGTAATTTTCTGAGGTGGTTTTTATTTTTTAATTAATTAATTTTTTAAAGCTTAATATGGTAGGTTTTATTTTCACTATTCTCTTTTTTTTGACATCTTTATTGGAGTATAATTGCTTTACAATGGTGTGTTAGTTTCTGCTTTATAACAAAGTGAATCAGCTATACATATAGATATACCTCCATTTCTCCTCCCTCTTGCGTCTCCCTCCCACCCTCCCTATCCCACCCCTCTAGGTGGTCACAAAGCACCGAGCTGATCTCCCTGTGCTACGCGGCTGCTTCCCACTAGCTATCTGTTTTACATTTGGTAGTGTGTATATGTCTATGCCACTCTCTCACTTCGTCCCAGCTTACCCTTCCCCCTCCACGTGTCTGAGGTTGGTTTTTTTTTTTTTTTTTGCGGTACGCGGGCTTCTCACTGTCGTGGCCTCTCCCGTTGTGGAGCACAGGCTCCGGCCACGCAGGCTCAGCGGCCATGGCTCACGGGCCCAGCCGCTCTGCGGCATGTGGGATCTTCCCGGACCGGGGCACGGACCCCGTGACCCCTGCATCGGCAGGCGGACTCTTAACCACTGCGCCACTAGGGAAGCCCCTGAGGTTGTTTTTAAACTGACTCGACTGGATATTTTAGCTCTTTGTGGTCCTGTTGAGAATGATCAGTTTGAGTTTGAGCAACAAATAAATACATGTGCTTTTATTACAATGAAATATTTCAATTTAAAAGTCTTCATAAAACAGCACTGCAAATTTTGGAGTAATTAAAAAAAATTTCCACCCACTTCCTAACTTCAAATTTAATTGAAACACCATAAATATGAGCATATGTTTATGTGCAGTCTTTTTTATTGTACTTAATGTAAAAAGTAGATATCACCTTAAGCATACGAAATGTGGTAAGAAAAATCCAGTTGTATCTGTTTGTGATTAACCATAACGCTTCCATATGTGGCATCTCTCTTCGGATTCAAGCTGTCTACAGTAACTTGATCAGGGGTATAATTACACCCCACTTGAATCAAGAAAGTCAAATAATGTCAAAAACAATCATTTTACTTGTAGATGTTTTGAGAATTAAAAGCTGAAAAAATGCAGATAGCATGATGTTAACATCTCACTGAATCAAGCTGATCTTCTAGCAGAACCTGAAAAAATGGAAGGGTTGCAAATTATATGATAAAATTATGCTACAGGGAAATACAGAGAAGCTTATGCTTATATTTATATATGTATATATGTGTGTGTATATATATGTATTTGTTGGCTTTTAGTTAGTGTCTAAACCATCCTAAATTTTCTTAAAATATTGACTGTCATTGGCACTACATCTTCTGATATACTTTGTCTTTGTCAACTTTTACTTCATAACCCTCGGAGTTGATAAAATAATGGCATTAACCCAAGTAATATCAAAATAAAATCATTAATTTCTATAAGAGTTCTTAATAGTCATATAATCCTAGCCATCACATTTTAAAACAAATAATCCAAGAAATAGAAAACTCAGATAATTTACCAAGGTCATGCCACTAGTTTTTGGCAAAAACTAAGAACAGAATATCTAACCTTTAGGACAGAAGTAACTTTTAATATATTTCTACAGCTTTTGAAAGTCAGACAGTCATCCCAGAAAGAGAACCAGGATGCTGGAAACTGCAGTGGTAGATTGGTCTACACTGTAGGATTAAGCTGCAAGAGAAGCCAAATCAGGACCAAGATTGAGTTGAATAGAGGTACTACCAGAAACCCCAAGTTAATGCACCAGGAAGGATTTAAGTCAAAGTCAGCTTAGTTCCACTTGGCTGAAGTGGAACCAAGGAGTGAGGTAAGCATGGGTCATAGAATTCACAGGGCAGATTGAAAAAAATTCAAGATTATGATGCTTCTGCCTAGACTTGCTTCCTTATAATGTGAATGCTTTACATCCCTTGAATATGTGCCAATTTCAAATTGCCATCTGACATACACTGTGATCTCTTCAGCCAGATCTGCTACTATTTTATAGCCGTATCTATACTGCTATAGCTATCTAGGGTGTATGTAACTGATAACCTCTGTGGAATTCCTTAAACTAAGAATTAGGGAAACTTCTCATAGTACAAGTACAAATTTTTTTACGCACATTGCATAACGCATTGTAAGCATATGCTGTTTCACATTTTCCTAAATTAGGTTCTACTCAACCTCTATGAAATAAATAGAAGAATAATGTATTTTTTTAATCTATACATTTAAATAATTCTTACACTTTACACGTAGAACATTAAATTTCATTTCCTATCAAAACAAAGGACAAAAAGTGTATCTTGCATATTTCCATATAATGATCAGCAACAAAAAATTAAATTTTAACAATTTTAATTAAACAGTTTAGTTTTGTATACTTACATGTAATAAATTTTGATAAAATCTAATAATTTTGGTCTTTCTTGTTAGCCACAAATTACAGGCCATTTTGGCTGTATCTAGTCTCTGTCTGTCTGTTTCTCTCTCTTTCTGTCTGTTTCTCTCCCTTTCTGTCTTTCTTGAGTGCCCAGGATTAGCTAGAATTTCAGAAATAAAGAATCCAGTTTTGGATACTTGACAGAAAATGTCTTCCTAGCAATTCTTACCAGGTTAAACTTGGGACAGTTTATAACTGAGTGCTGTTTGAGCAGGTTGTTCATGGACGAACCTAGTTGTAAGTTGATTCCTCAGCTGTAGAGGTCCTGCCCCATTATTTGACATTCTTGATTCAAGCAGTATGTAATTATAGGCCTAATCAAGTTTCAATAGTCAGCCTTAATAAGAATCAGAAGCTTGAATTTCATTGTCAACCATCATTTAGTTTCATAAGAAATGGAGTGCTCAGAATGATGTGGCCATTTTGTCCATCTCCTGTTAGGAGTGGGTTTACTGATTCTATATCAGCTGAGATCTCCATTGTACTCCCTCTTTACAATAGTCATAGGTAAAATGTAGAGGAACGAAGTTTGTCTTGTTAAAAGACTACAGAGATGAAATGATTTTGGAGGAGCTGTAAACATTTACTTTCAGATACTTCCCCAGCCCAACTGGCTAATGCCTACATTTGCTGTTATGATCTAAATACAGCTGGGGCAGAGTGATGCCAGAGTTCTCGGAGTTATTTACATGTATTTCAGTATGAATGGGTTTATCCTTTTATCCCTGAGATGAGTTTTAATAGTGGATTTGGAAAAGAAGTAGGAAGGGGAGGCCAAGGACAAGATAATTTTGCCTTCAGCCAGCTTAGGTTACAGTCATGTTTTTCAAGAAAAATTCTATGATGCACTCTGTGTACCCAAATATGTGAGCTCTTCTTATTGGACATATTGTAAGGAAAACAATTTAGCTGAGCATTTACCTCTAGGGATAAAAATATAAGCATGTCCACGGAAGGAAGATCTGCTGGCAGAAATCACCATTTGTCACAAATATTTACCGACCCCCTGCCTGTGCACACAGCACAGTATCTGGTATTCCAGAGTTGAAGAGACTTAAGGTTTGTTAATCTTTCTAAAATTATTTGTCTGTTGTGATAACACTACTTTTTGAAAGGTGATTGTGTTTTCACCTTTTTGCCTTTAACATTCGAAATAATTTCCTTGATGGGAAAAATCCTACTATTCTAATTTGGATTTTTTTCTCCCAAATTTAAAGCTCTCCATCATTATAAAATTTTATGAGAATATTATCTTTCGTACCACAAAACATGAGAATAAAGTTGTGGGTGTACTGCTGTTTATGGTGTCAGAATCATGTTTTGCATAGTACAAAATTTTAGCAATTGTAATGTTATAAACAAGAGATTTATCAACTGCTGTAAACCTTCCATTCTTATTTGATAGACTTGACTAGTGCTTAAAATTACAGAATTAGGACAGAATTAGGAGCCAGACTATATGGTTCAAATCCTGCTCTGTCATTTATTAGTAATATGACCTTGGACAAGTTATTTAATCTTTTAGTCCCTCAATTTTTTCATCTGTAAAATGAGAATGATAGTAACAATACATCAATCATAGGGCTGCTTTGAGGATTAAATGTTAACCTTTGTAAGACACTTAGAACAGTGCCTGGCACGTTGAAAGTACTTACATACGTTGTTTGTTAAATAAATAAACTTGAAGATATTCAGTAGTCCAAATTATATTCATTATCTTTTCATATTTTTTCTATTAATTTATAGCATGCCAACTCTGTAACATTTAACCTTCAAAATAATACTGAATGTAACAAATGCTTGGAAACTTAATGTTTAACTTAAGTAATTTGAGAATTTAAAAAATGAGCAGTCAGCCATATTACTACCATTAAAAAATTAGACCCCCAATTTGAGAGTTGCCATTTAGAAGTTCCTATACCACCATGCTTAGAAATGGATGAATGTGATTCCTTTGGAGGACATATTCCACTGTCATTTTTAAAATGACACCCAACTGGAACACCAGGCTGACTTTGTATGAGATACTGACCAGTTCACCTGTTTGTCTGGAGGCTTAGTGATTTTTTATAAAATGACACATGGAATATATAGTGGTTGAATTGATATTGCTGCTATTAAAATTAGTGTGGTGTAGCTTTTCAACACTTCTAATGCAGTAGTATCATAAAAGAGAATAAACTCTGAAGATGGTCTCCTTGCTTTGTAACTCAAAAATGTTCACAGGTTCTTGTTTAAATATCAGCTTTTGATCTGTGTCAAGGAACTTTGTTACTCAACAGTTTTTCAGTACCTCTCCAGTCTGAATGTCAACTACAAGGCAAACATAGAGGGACACATTCACTGCTTTCTGAATCGAATAGGAATTGTGGATACACCTTAATTTTATTACATTTACTAACATTTAAATTTCTGCCTTATCACATCACACCCAACATTAAAGCTATCTCTCACATAATGCTTGCTTCAATTGTTTTATATGGCCATGGTGAATCTCAAAAGTATAGCTAAAACAAATGCCCAATTAATTTATTAGAAAATTTTGTGTAATCCAAAGGCAAAACCACAAACTTTCGATGGGCTACTTCTTGAAGATCCCAGTTTCACCATGATTGGTTGCATGTCCAATGGAGAATGACTTGATTAACTGCTGAGCTTCCATCTGTAAAATGAACATGGTGTAACCTAATATCTTCAGGCTGCATAGTTATCAAATAGAAACAACTATCTGATCAATTCTGTGTCACATTACATGTCTTAAGGATGACCTTGGTTCCTTAAGAAGTTCTAGATCTCTGTGTTTACATGGGGAATGGACAGAATTATTTAGGCAGCATTCATAAACCTAATGGCTTCTACCTAAGGCAAAAATTGAAGAACACTGGTGATAGGGAAGGGTAATTAAAGGGATTGAATTTATCCTGTAAACCATTGTCAGGCTGAACTGCCCATTAATGATAATTTCTCAAGGGGAGAAATGTTGCAGTCACATGAGAAGCAGAAGAAAGGAAGATAAGGCATATAGCAGGATGTTCCTTTGGGATCAGCTTGATTCCAGTAATGTTTATCAATGCTCTGAACGAGGGGAGAGAAAGCATCCTTATTAGATTTTCCGATAACCCAGTTAGGGAGGAAAAAAGAGGAAATTAATTCAAGGGGACTTTGACGAATAAGAAATGGCCTGTCAACACAAGTTCAGAAAAGGGCAAGTACAAAACAAGTATTAGGCTGAGACTATCACTAATCTGATAAAAGATGGGAATGGCCAGAATGAGTGGCCAAAAGTAGACCTGGAGCCCTTACCAAGGTGAATAAGAGTCAGTAATGTAGTACCACCATTGTGAAATATGTGCTTATTGAATATTAGAGCATATGCAATAGTAATGACAGACATTATCTAATAGAGGAAAAATATACCCAATCAGGAAAGGTTAAAGAAGATAAAATAACCCCAAGAGAGAGGTTTTGCCATCTAATATCTGTACACTACTGGGTTATTCCATTTTTGCATAGGCTATACCATAGAAATCAAGAAATTGTGCTGTTAATACCAAAGACTTTCTATACATACTTATCCACAAGTGGAACTGATTTGGAAACAGTGGTAGTACCCACACCACCATCACTATGAGTGGTTATTAACCAGTTTTCAAAATGGCTGGCCTTTTAACTGAAGGTGACCCATGGTTTTTTCCTCTTTGTACGTGGATGCATACAAATTTCCATATTTAGTCAGATCTTTAGTCCAACTCAATATTCAGACTCTAACCATGTCCCCAAGAATATCCCACTGAACAACTGCTGTCTGTGATATACTCTTCAAACACTAAATGTGCTTTTTAATATCTCCTAATTTTCTGTCACAATCCTTTATTGACTTATTAGCTGTGAATTTAACCAAAACTATGTGCATACTATCTGTATTTTTAGTGTGTACTATTGTTTGCCATAACAGGTTCCATTTACTTAGCACTTGATGTGCCAAGGTATTACTTTTCTTTTATTTGTCCTGTACTTACTGTTAAAAAAAATCTAAGTTCTGGCTGTTAGATTCTGGTAATTGATAAGCAAGTCTATTCTCTTTTTTCAAATATTTCTAACAAACATTTTGGCATTTCTTCTTCTAGATGTCAGAAACCTGTTTTGTTTTTTTTTTTCTGTTGATCTTCTCAGACCCCAACATGTTGGTTATTTTATCTCATTTCCTAAAGCTTCTTGGGGTATGGTAACTGTTGGCTCAAATAGCTTTTTTCTTCTTGGGCTTGCTTCCATTCAGAAATTACACCAAACAGAACAGGTGAAGTGATGTGATGGCACAATGCATTTAATTCATTATATACACTGAAACATCCCAGTTAGTGAATATATCACAGGCTTGTAGTACCCAAGAAGTACAATATTGCACACAGTACAGTCTCTTTTATCTATAATCCAATACCATTACTGTGTGATTTCATCCTTTGCTCATTCTATAAACCCTTTCCTAATTTCTTCTGAGATTACCTTCAACGAGGAGCTAGTTTTCATTTGAACACATCTTACCCCACCTTTGACTTCTCTTTTCCTCACTTGCACGTGTTTTTTCCTCACTGTTATATCGTTAATATAAGAACTGAGGTACATGGCTGTTTACCAAGAGTGGGGTGCTCACAGCTGATCTCTCAATTGCAAGTACTCTACTAATCCCTTTTAATAAACTCTATTCTTATTTGCTTTCACTTTTGCAGTTCCAAGAATGTACACGTTGTTGTCTCCTTCTGACCATGTCTGTTCTCCACGTTGTCTTAAAAATCTTTATGCAGTTCCGAGATACAATGACCTAATGAATTCCATTTCTAGTAACTAATTCTAATATACCTATCTTCTTCAGTAAAATATACTATGTAATGTTCACCGCCCCTCCCCACATTTCTTTTTAAATTTCCTAAGTTTAAAATGAAGCATATATTATAGCACATTTTCCTTTTTTTGATTAATATTGCATGCAGTATTCCTGGATATACCATTGTTACCTGTGTGCTATAATATATTTTAGGGCACAAACCTTTCTTTTTTGCATCTATCTAGTTCTATTGAAGATTCGCTTAACATTTTGCATTTAATTTCCATTATTTTTATAAAAATAAAGTCTAACGTTTTTCCATAGCAGAAAATTTGGGCTCTTTTTTTTTTAGCAAAAAGCTTACAGTGACTTCAAAATCCTTTTACTGGGGCTAGCTGAGAGATCAGAACCAATTTTCCTAGAAGCATTTTGAATTAATATTTTCCTCGGTACACTCATCCCATTTCAAGTCATCTGCCTATTTTGTTTCAGCTCTCTGTTTATCCATCTATCCATACATCTTTTTGTCCTTCATTTATTGCCTGCCTCAGGCACTCAGTAACAAAATATGGCATTCTTGTCTTCATGGAGTTTGTAATCCAATGGAAAAGAGTTATTTAAATTCTGAAGCACTTCTACTTTTTCTCCAATGGATTGGTATTTTACTACTCAGAAAAGCTTAGGGTTAAATGCAGACTTAGATTATGTACTATGTTATTTAGATCGTGTATTTTAAAAGTCAAATATAGTTGAAAGTACTTTATCTATAAAAATAGTCATGTATCCATAATCGCTGTGCTTAATTTCTAAACTAGTAATTTATCCATGATAAAGTGTTCTTTCAATTTTATAGTGATTCCATTTTCTAGAATAAGAGCATTGAGCAGAAACCTAACTTCCTTCCCTCCCTCCCTCCCTCCCTCCCTTCCTTCCTTCCTCCTTCCCTCCCATTACCCTCCTTCTTTCCCTTTCTTCCTCTCTCTCTCATAAACTCTTTTATTTATATAGCCCACAAGTTTCAAGCACATGCTTATCACTGAATTTTAAATATGTATTTTTTAAGTGCAGAAACTTTTGTAATATCTAAATTAATCAAATGTAGTTACTTCTTATTTATGTGTAGTTATTTATCCACTCCCATTCCCTACCCAGAACCCTCTCACAGATTTTACAGTGTGATTTTTCTTCACAGAAATCGTGTAGTTTTCCCCAAGGGATCAGTTGTCTTTAACTGATCACTGTTCTTTCCTCTGTTGGAGACAATGGAACTCACTGGCATGCAACTTCCATAGAACACAATTCTTGTAGAAAGAATCATATTGATAAGTATTGAGTCCTCTGGCCCCTTGGCTCTTTGTACTTCAGGTTATATAATTTGGACAAAAATGCAAAATTTTTCTCTGAGATCCTTTATAGCTGTTGCATGGAGGATCTTTGTCCCCCTGTAATTTATATGCATTATTTGTCAATTGGATCCAGAGCAAGATTCAGCAACCTTATGAAAGTGGCATCTCCATTTTTTTCTCTCTTTCTGTCTCTTTCTCTCTCTCTCTCTCTCTCTCTCTCTCTTATACACACACACACACACACACACACACACACACACACACACACACACA
>NW_020837946.1:67407412-67504930 GCF_003676395.1 Aethalodelphis obliquidens | reverse complement strand
ACACACACACACACACACACACACACACACACACACACACACACACAAACCCCTGCAAGAACAATGGTGGCAGTAATGAAACCAATAGCAATTGTGGTTTTTGGATGTTTTGGGGAAGATGTTCCTGAATCTCTGGTTTCCAGCATATCAGAAGTACACAGTCACAGATAAATATAGATATATGTAGGATCTGCCTTCTCTTACTCCCAGTGCCAAGATCCTTAATAAATTTAAATGATATTTAATGAGATTATCCCTTGAGCCTATATCAATAAATATCCTAGTTACCCTTTCATATTTAATAAAGATTGGTAGAATTAGATGGGCAGGTTGGGAGAAGGGAGCATTAGAAAAAGAGAGGAAAAATCTCTTCAAATGATAGAGGGTAGGTGTCTTTCAAATTTCCCACTCCAACACCAAATTTGAGAAATAATTATCCAAACTATATTAACATGAAGAAAGAGTGCATCTATCTCCGCTTAATTACATAGATACTACTTTATCTCAAAGAGCAATTTCACAGTGAGAAATTTCCTTATCTTGGCTATGAAATGCTCCCCTAGACACATTTTATCCATTCAACAGCCAAGCACAAATGACTAAAGCAGTCCATATTTCTACATAAGATGGATTTCTGAGAATTCTAGGACTCCTTGGTAAGGAAGCCGAGGGTTCTAGATAACAAGAAGGCCAAATGTAGAATGGTGAGTAACTATACTTGTCAGCCCAGAGGGTCTGATCCTAGCAGTCATGTCTGCACAACAAAAACAACCCAGAGAATGCTTGGAGATACTGAATATAGTCCATGAGACTTTTGGAGGAGCCCATAACAGAACCAATACAGCCTGGATGAAGGACCATCCCAGCTAGTCCAAGGAATAATGGCACTACTTAAAAAGTTCAGACATTTAGGCATATTTTTGATATTCCATCCTATCTTTACTTCCACTAACATGACCCTCTCTAGTAGGTGGTGGAGTCCTCATCAAGGTGACTCTTCATTTTTGTAATGGCTTCCATCTTCTTATGTTGTGGTATCCCTTTGAGGGCTTTCATTTTTCTACATATTGTTGATTTATGGAATCTCTTCAGGCCCATGTTCCCCACCCTCTTCCTCATCTTGCCTAAACTCTGTTTTTGATCAAATTTTTTTATGTTTTATTGTTTTTATGTTGTTTTCTTGTGGACTTCACCCTTAGGACTGCCCCTGTTAATGATGCTCAGATGTGTAGATTTTCATGCTTCTTCTCTTCATACCAAATTTTTCAATGATCTTGTCATGGGAGCCTGTAAAAGTGATAAGCTTAACTGCTTATCAACACTTAAAGACTTTCTTGATGAGATTGGTGGTGATAATGAATACAATTTTCTGATTCTATATCATGAAATGTATTATTGGAAAATTCATGTTAGTCACTGAACCAATATTTTTCAAATGGCTAATGCAGGATTTTGTAAAATCTTGCTTTCATAAAAGTTTCATTCAAAGTGCAAGAAAGATCAATGTATTTTAATGTAACAGAGCATAACTTATGGTTTCAGTTTCCACACTGAAAGTAACCTTTAAGAAACTGCCTTTTGTCAGTTTTGGTGAGGTATCAAAAAAGGACATTCAGAATTATCTGGAAAGGCGATTAAAATGCTCCTCCATTTTCCAATTACATATCTATGTGTGGTCAGATTTTATTCATATACTTCAACCAAAATGACATATTTTCTGTAGATTAGATGAAGACATAGATTTGAGATTCCAACTGTTTTCTATTAAGCCAGACATTAGAGAGCTTTTCAAAAATGTAAATATTGTCGCTTTTCTCACTATTTTTTTGTTTTGGAAATATATTTGTTTTTCACAAAAGTATGTTGCTTATGCTAACATGTACTGGGTTCATTATGTCTTTTTCTAATAAATAACAGAGTTTTAAATTATCTGTTTTAATTTCTAATACAGTAAATCTCAAAAATATAATCCACATTAAAAAAATTTTGGAGTCCTGGGTAATTCTTAAGAGTCTAAAGAGATCCTAATACCAAAAAATTTGAGAACCACTGTCTTAAACAATATAGAGGGGTATCTAGAGTTTAAAAATGAAGAACATTTTCATATAACTGGTTACTTTAAACATCGAAAAAAAGTTTATGTATTAGAGTAAAAAGAAATTGTATTTAGCACACACTTTCCAGTGTTTATAATATACCAGGCACTATTCTAAGATCATCACTAATATTAACTCACTGAATCCTCTGCATAATTTTATGAAGTAAATGCTCTTATTTTTCTCTATTTATGGATGAGGATACTGAGGCATGAGATGTTAAGTAAGTAGCTCAAAGTCACACAGCTAGTAAATATCAGAGGCATATTTGAACCTAAGTAGTTTGGTTTCAAAATTTGTGCTGTCTTACTTGTGACAATATGTGACTCCTAAGAGTGCTGACCACATTGTCAGGTGCTAAATAGGGCACAGCTATTGCTTGCTATGGGCCTCCTATGTATTCAGAACCACTCTAGGCATCTGTTACACTTTATCTGATTTATCTGCAAAATACTTTGCAAAACTGATATTCTCCTTTTCATTTTGCAAATGAGAAAACTGAGACTTAGAGACATTCAGTAGCTTGCTCAAAGTAACAGCTATTTAAGTACCAGACGACCTAGTTGAGGGCTCAGCTCTCTGTTTAATTTCTAAACCGTATCTTCTTAGCATTTTCTTCTACAACTCTAAAGATAGCTATTCCCAGTACCCTACAAGAAAATAGCTTAAAAGCAAACCATATCTCAAAAACACTGGTATTTTAAATATCCCTCAATTACCAGGAAATCACTATTATTATACATAAATGAATAGTTACGTGTGGGCCACGTATAAAAAAATGAGCTCTATCTATCTATATCTAGCTATCTGTCTACTTATCTCTGCATACGTAAAAAGAAATTTAGAAGATGTATATATTTTTGGCAAACTTAGAATTAGAGTTTTTATAGATTGTAAATATAAATAATTAAAACTGGAAAAAATAAAATGAATTCCCATATTAGTAATAGATATTTATTTAGTGTTAAGTGCCAAATATGAACACTTTTCATATCTTTTATTTCTTCCAACAACTCTGTGAAGAATGTGTTATTATTCTATTTTATAGGTTAGGAAATAGAGGCTAAGAGAGAGTCAAATAACTTACCTAAAACATGTAGCTAGAAAGTGGCAGAATCATGGGGCCAATTTTACTGAGAGCAAGATCCCCATTTTTGTTTTGCAGACAATGTAGAAAAAAGGGAATCTTTTATCTTTTTCCAGTTTTAAAATTCTCTAATTCTATTTTATGATTTCTTTAGATGATTACTATGATCTATCAATAATATTAATATCGACTCATTCTGTGCTACTGAAATGTAAGCAGGGACAAAACCCTGAAGCTATTAGAAAGAGTTCTAGAATTATAATAAACTTACTATTAGAGTTATAATTTTCAGGTTTATAGTTAACTTTTCCCTCCTCTCAAAATGAGCTAAAGGTAATATTAAGTTCTATAATTAATTAACTTTCTTTTTTTTTTTTTTAACATCTTTATTGGGGTATAGTTGCTTTACAATGGTGTGTTAGTTTCTGCTTTATAACAAAGTGAATCAGTCATACATAAACATATGTTCCCATACCTCTTCCCTCTTCTGTCTCCCTCCCTCCCACCCTCCCTATCCCACCCCTCCAGGCTGTCACAAAGCACTGAGCCAATATCCCTGTGCCATGCGGCTGCTTCCCACTAGCTATCTACCTTACTACGTTTGTTAGTGTGTATATGCCCATGACTCTCTCTCACCCTGTCACAGCTCACCCTTCCCCCTCCCCATAACCTCAAGTCCGTTCTCTAGGAGGTCTGCGTCTTTATTCCTGCTTTACCCCTAGGTTCTTCATGACATTTTTTTCCTTAAATTCCATATATATGTGTTAGCATACGGTATTTGTCTTTTTCTTTCTGACTTACTTCACTCTGTATGACAGACTCTAGGTCTATCCACCTCATTACAAATAGCTCAATTTCGTTTCTTTTTATGGTAACTTTCATTTTTTACTAGCACATCTTGTTTCTATAAACTGAACACTTAAATGGGAAATAGTTTTCTGTTCTTTTACTGTCTTATTTTTCTGATTCTACTGCATATTTGGCCTCCATTTTAGTGATATTTTCTATTCTGTAAGAATATCATTTAAAAAAAAATCTCAGTTACCCTAACATAGGCAAAAATAAAAAACTAATTTCTATGTACTGGTTCATTTTGGTGGTACCCCTCCATAAAAACAGTGCATTAAATCATTCTAAAGTTGTCCTCTTTTATTTACTAGTTGTGAATCATCACTTATTCATTTTTCTTTTGTATGCAGACCTCTGTTTGTGTCTGTTTTAACTTAATTTTTGACCAGGTTTCATTGCCATTTCAGTATCATTTTCACATTAGAAGACATTGGACATACTGAGGCCAACCTTCATTACCAATAAATCAGAGTTTCTCATTAAGAGCTAATGAGCTCTTATATTGTCTCTCTGATTATTACCCTTGTTCCATTTGAAAAAGAAAACATTTCATCTTTTTTATTCTCTTTCCCAATCCTACCTTTCAGGGCATGAATGTTTTTAAGGAACAGTAGTGAGATGAGCTTACCAGATCTTCATACTTGTTTCCTTTTACTCTCTGGTGAAAGGAAGAGGCAGTATTATATTTTAGGTTAATAAGAGTGTTGCCTCTTAACTGATTTAGAGATAACATTAAATCCTTGCTCTGCCATTTATTTCCCAGGTAATAGTGCATATTTTATTAAACCTAGCCATGTCTCAGTTTCCTTATCTCTAAATGATGATAATACCTGCACTGTTGATTCACAATCAGGATTAGATTAGATAATAAATGCAAAACACTCAGCACACTGCCTGGCACATAGCAAGTGCTGAGTACATGGTAGTTATGATTGGGGGAATGAATTGGCTCCCTCAGGGAATTTGTGCCCTCACCTCTTGTAGATTTCTTCTCCACTTGCCAGCTATCTAAAGCAAGAGTCTTCTCCATGAATGGAGAAGAAGAAAATGAGATTTTCTCCAAATCTGTAAAGACTTATCTTTGCCTTTGTTTTGGGAAGAAGTAGTGAGGCTCAGCAATAAATTTGAAATTTAGGGGAAGAGTAACATCATAATATTTCATGGAAGTAGTAATGGAAAGCAAAATAGCCAGACATGTAATATACTCTTTCCAACTACGAAATTAAGTTGTAGGAAAAGAAGCAACCTCATTAATTAATCAATAGATGCATTAAACAACTATATAAATCAACTAAATAGCAATCTATAGTAATATCCCCAGAAAAATAAGAGAAAATATTGAACTCATTATAAAAGAACCTAATGTTATTTTTTAAAAAAAGAATATTCAAAAAATCAACAAAAGCATTTGGAAATTATTGAAAAGAGAAGAAATTTTAGAGACAATAAAGCAGTGTTAACATACCCAAAACAACAAAAAAAGAATTAAAGGTCAGAAGGTAAAAAGGTCTGAAGATGAGATATCTTAGAAAGTAGAAGGAAAATAGTAAAAACAAGATAATTAAAGAGTAATTTTATGAGTTCCAGCCTGTAACAAATACAGAGTTCCAGAAAGAGAGAACAGAGGAATGGAAGAGAAGGCATTGTCAAAGAAATGCTAAGAGAAAAACTTCCAGAAATGAAGAATTTGAGGTTTCCAGACATCGCTAACAATTAGGAACTTAATTGAATGGAAATTGCTGAAGCCTAAATAAGTCAGTTATCACTAGTCTATTTTCCAGTTTACAAAATTTTGTTATTACTATCACATCTTCAGTCATTTCTTCTGCTCTTGTTGTAGTAGGCTTTCATACGGGTGTGAGATAATGTTTGTGTCTATTCCTTCTTATTTAGTTGGAATTCTCTTATCATTAAAAAAAATTCATGGCTTAATAGTAGAGAGCTAGATCCATAGTAAGAACATATGCTTGCTGAATAAATCAACAATTTTTGGAATAAGCAGCAACATCAGAATCAGACCACACCACATGCAATATCCACTTCTTCAAATTTACCCATTGCTAACATTATGAATTTGGTCATATTACTTATCTCTGAACCTTAATCTCCTCATATATAAAATGATATTATAAATTACTGAGATATTATTTGAATATAATGAAATAGTATTCATAAATTATTCAGCATAGTGCCTGGAACCTGGTAGGTAGTTAATACATGTTAACTGCCCCTCCCTCTTTTTTTGGACAAGTAACACAGCATCACCATGCATTTGAACAAGACCTTGCTTGAATTTCCACTCAGTGTTTAATTCAAAGCCTGCTTCTAATTTAGCTGTTTGTAAGCACAACCCTTTCATGGAACTCTAAGGATTTTCATCAATATATAAACTGTGACTTCTATTGAAAAAAGCTGCTAAATTTGTATACCACACAAAATTGTTTAGTAAGAAATTTCACCCATTAAAAATTGTAAAAAAAAAAAAGGTAGATGTACACTCAAGTTTGCGCCAGTTAAGCTGTGAAGTTTTAACAATTTGATTTCTATTTTAGAAGAACAAAAGGTATTGTTAACTGTTTTCTAAACTATAATCCTTTGTTTTTTTGTTGTTACTCAAAGCAGACATTTATTCAGTACACTAGAATACAAAACGATAACTTTTGATTTCTACAGTGTGATAAATTTGGCTATAGCATGGTATATGAAGTATAAAAATGAGGTTTCATAATATATTTTGATCAAAAGTTTTTATTTGTCCTTTGAATTTGTATATAATTCACTACTTGAATATAAGGACAGGATTAGACTCAGATCTTTTTATTTATTCAGATTGAGAACAAGTTAAGATTTAGGGTTAGGATCCTGTCCCACCAGTAGATGAATGAGGACCTCTATTTTGTACTGAGGAAATGGAGGAATTTTTAACTTTGTTCCATATGAGTTGAATTCATAATTTATGGAATAACACAGGAACAACCACAAAATAACTTGTCATTAAAACTACTCACTTCTTTTCAATAACCCAGTCTACTCTACTTGTTTATTTCCTTGAGAATAAGTGTTTAAAACTAAAAAAAAAAAGAAGAAAAACACAAAAGGTACTAATTATATTCTGGTTATTTGGCTATGCATATTTCATTGTGTTCTGAATTCTGGACTATTTCCTTTATCACAGAGAGAAATAAGAGTGAAAGCCCATTCTAATATTCAGCTGAACTATAATAAGGAACAAACAACCTGCAACTGGAAACAGGAGATTGTAGCTCTGGTAAATAGCTTTGAATAACTATATTTAACCAATTAATTTAGCTACAGTGATTTTTAAAACGGTTTCTCCCATACATAAAAAATAAAATAATAACCATTTGTCCCTACCTTCCCCACCTGACAAAGGTTTATACTTAATAACTAATATAATCAGTTGAAATTTTCCCTTTTACAAGTAGGGTATTCACTGAATAGAAAGGAAAAGGAGCATCGTCTGGGCCCACACTTGCTAAAAAAGTAAATTATTTTACTTATGTGGTATGAAACACCTGCACTTTTACATTCTGCATGAATAGTCTCTGGGAAATGGCCAGAAGATAGAAGTGGTCAAGGTCAAGTTAGGACTAAGTTCAGAACTATCCTAAGGAATAAGATTAAAACGTTACCCATCGGGCTTCCCTGGTGGCGCAGTGGTTGAGAGTCCGCCTGCCGATTCAGGGGACACGGGTTCGTGCCCCGGTCCGGGAAGATCCCACATGCCGCAGAGCGGCTGGGCCTGTGAGCCATGGCTGCTGAGCGTGCGCGTGCGGAGCCTGTGCTCCACAATGGGAGAGGCCACAACAGTGAGAGGCCCGCGTACTGAAAAAAAAAAAAAAAAATTACCCATCCAAAATTATCTTTCTTATTGCAACATCTAAAATGTTCACATTATAGAGTCAATTCTTTGACTAAGCAATACTCTTGTTTCTCCTTATCTTTCTAAATGAAAGAAGCCCTAAGTATTTATAGACATGTTGATGATTATTCATTTATCAGATCACTGATTTCCAAAAGGAATGGTGGCATTAGTACAGTACTCAGACACATGAGGTGTCAGTATGGGGTCATGAGGTGATATAACATGGGACAAAGGAGAGATAATAAAATAAGCATGAAGGGACACAGAAGATGGAATTGAGACATCATCTGTTATAATTTTTTGCTTAGACTCAGGAAATAACATCCTTACGTTGCTGGATAAATGAGATTCTTGATGTGTTTGCCTTCTCCCAGTTCTCACTTGTAGAAAAAAACACATTTGTCTTGAAATGGATGAATAAAGCAAGAGACAGTACTGTTGGGAACTCAATCATGGGGATTAGCAGACTTGCCCAATGAGAAGACTACATCAAGGGAGCAAGCCACTGTTGTGCAGGTTCCATAAATCTGTTTTATATATCCTATTACAAATCTGGCTTGGTGTAAAAGTTACAGCAGTTGTGTTTACATATCCATTACTACGTACTTTTAATACACATTATCTCATTTAATACTCACAGCAGCAAGAATTAGCATGTCAGTCTCATTTAACACTCAAAGCAGGTCTATGGGCAGGTACTGTCTTTTTTCCCCGATTTTAACTGGCAAGGAAACTAAGCCTAAATAAGTGATAATACTTCCCCAAGGAAGTACAAGTCAGTATTGGAGCCCAGTTATGTCTGTTTCAAGATCCTGCACTCTCAAAAACCTTATTCTAAGTGTTCTTTTGTCTTCTGAAAGAAAACTATGACAATGTGAAATACTTAGACTATTATCACTATTTTGAGAAGAATGTTTTGATAATGAAGTCTATGACATGTTAGTATAGATTTCCAAAAGAATGTGTCACATCTTTTCTTAAAATGCTAGAAAATTGGCTGGGTGATCAATATTAATTATAGTAGCTAACATTAATGAATATCAATTATATTCCAGACACTGTGCAAAGCATTCTGCATACAACTATGTGAGGTAGATGATTTTATTTCTATTTTATTAATTAAGTAATGGACTCAGAGAAATAAAATACTCCTTCAATAAAAGATGGATCCAGAATTTAAACCTGAATTATTTTGAAATGAAAGTCATTCTTTTCCCATTGTGCCACAGTACAACCAAAAGGCATACGCTATTCAAAATCACCTGTGCAGGACATCTTTGAAGAAAACTTGAATTAATCAGAGCTTCAAATCATTCTGGGATAGGAAGACTCAATATTGTAAGGTTGCCAATTCTCCCTAAATTAAGCTCTAAATTTAATGAAATTGCAATCAATATTCCAACTGGAGGGCAGAAATAGGTCAAAGAGGTGATAGCTATAGGGGAGCAGTTTTCAGCTCACTATAAGAAAGCATCTTCTATGAGTTAGAATTATCCAGAAATGGAACAGAATGTGAAATAGTCAACTTTTTGTCACCATAAGAATTCCAGTGGAAAATAAATTGACCACCTGTTGAGGGATGCTCAGATAGCATTAGAAAATGATCATTTTCTAAGAGTATGTTTCTTAGGCACTGTACTACCCACTTTCACCTTTTATCTCATTCAGTCTTCATACTTATAGGCATGCAATATGGTTGTTAGTGGGTAAGAACATAGATTGTGTTATTACATGGACCTGAGCTTGAATCTCAAGTCTGCCCCTTACCAGCTGTACGACTGTGAGAAATGTGTCTAACTCCCTAGATGTCAGTTTCTTAGTCTGCAAAATGGTTATAGTAAGAGTCACCTCACTGTATTCTTGTAGGATTAAATATAATATTAGAAAAGCATTAACACGTTACTCACATGTTACATTTTAGCAAGTAGGGGTTATTATTATTATTTATAGGGAGAAACTGAATCTCGAACGAATTAGGTTATGAGCAAATATTCAGTGAACTAGGTAATCTTTAATACTGTAAGATCCTATGAATTTGTGGAATTATAATTAACTTGTACCATTCTTACAATTTTACAAAAACATAATATAAAGAAATTAGAAAGATGCTATAAGTCCATGTATTACCTAGTTATACATTATCAGCTAATTTAATGGTGCATGTTTAAATGAACTAATTTAACATTTTAAAATCTATTTAAAGAATGGAAACAAAAAATAAGGAGCTTAAAGCCAGGCAACTCATCAGGTGGTTGACCTATTTAACATCTAAGTTTCCTAAGGGAATGGTGAAATATATATGTATTTTTAAGCTTGGAGGAAATAGTTCTTAAATATCAGTGCTTCTGATGAGTGTTAAGACAGTTGCTATTTCTTCTTTGACTCTTGGTAGGATGAATAGAAATCACAGAAATTTCTGTAAATTCTTTCTGGGAGATAAATCACTCTCTCTCTACTGGGAATGCTTCAAAACCAGGGCTGCTGGAAGAAGGTAGATAAATGCGGTCTGAAGAGATTGGTTTTAACCATATTGTGAAATAAGTAGTATTCAATATCTTATAACCAAGTTAAGATGCACCAGTGGCAAACCTTTCTAGGACTCTAATGTTTAGTGAGCATTATTAAACTTTCCTTTTCATGTGTTTTCTCCAGTGAACCTGGGTATATGTATGCTTTATTTAACACGGATTGAAACTGATATATAACCTGACATACTTGTAGGCTGAGTGAGGGAGGGTGATATAACCTGTCTTCATTCAATAAGAAGGAAATAAGGGAAAGATATTAACAGTTAAATTGCCTGGAGGGGATTTATAGCTGGAGGACCATGACAATTTTCCTGGCATGGACAATTTTCTGGACAAAGCTAAACAAAGAACAGGCATGATAAGGACAGAGGCCAAGTATAATCACAAGTTAAATTTTGACAAGTATGAAGAACAAACTCAGTGGTCAGTAGATATAACTAGCAATTGATAGCTGAATAAAAGATTTTCTAAATTAGAGCAAATATAGCAGTGACTTGCCAACAGGTAATTCTTAAAAAAAAGTTTTGAGATATAATTGGCATACAATAAACTATACATATTTAAAGTGTAAAATTTGATAAGTTTTGAAATAGGTAAATACACCCATGAAACCATCTCCACAATCAAGATGGACAACATATCTACCACCCCTGAAGGTTTCCTTCTGACCTTTTGCAAACCCACCCCTCTCCTTCCCACCTCTACTGCCCCCTAACTGTCTAACAAACCACTTATCTGATTGCTGTTATTACTGATTATAGTTGACCCTTGAACAACATGGGTTTACACTGTAGGGGTCCACTTACAGGAGGATATTTTTTTCAGTAAATGCATACTACAGTACTTCATGATCCACAGTTGGTTAAATCTGAGGATGCGGAACCTCAGATACAGCGATCTGATTGTAATGTGATAGTCAACCTGTGTGGAGGTGTTGGCACCCCTAAGCTCTGAGCTGTTCAAGGGTCAACTGTAGCTTGTCTTTCCTAGAGTTTTACATAAACAGAATCATACAGCATGGATTCTTAGTGGTCTGGTTTCTTTGACGCAGCATAATTATTTTGGTGGTCAAACATGTTGCATGTATCAGTAGTTCTTTCTTGTTTATTGCTGAATAGTGTTCTATTATTTGAGTATACCACAATTATTTTATTCATCTACTTGTTGAACGACATTTTGCTTTTTTTTTTTTCCAGTTGGGGCCCTTGAAATAAAAGCTGCTATGAATATTTAGGTGCATGTCTTTGTATGGACATAGGCTTTAATGTCTCTAGGGTCAGTAACTAAGAGTGGACTGTCCAAATCTTATGGGGTACTAGTTATATGTTTCTCTTTTTTAAGAAACTGTTTTTCAAAGCGGTTGTACCAGAAGTGTGAGTTCCTTTTGCTCCATATCCTGGACAACCCTTGATATGGTCAGGCTTTAAAATTTTAGCCATTCTAACAGGTGTACAGTGGCATGTTATTGTAGTGTTAATTTGCATTTCCCTAATGACTTGCGATGTTGAGTAACTTTTCATGTGTTTATTTGCCATCAATATATTTTGCTTGGTGAAATATCTTTTCAAATTTTGGGCCTTTTTTTTTTTTTTGCGGTACGTGGGCCTCTCACTGTTGTGGCCTCTCCCGTTGCGGAGCACAGGCTCCAGACGTGCAGGCTCAGCAGCCATGGCTCACAGGCCCAGCCGCTCCGCGGCATGTGGGATCATCCCAGACCGGGGCACGAACCCGTGTCCCCTGCATCGGCAGGCAGACTCTCAACCACTGCGCCACCAGGGAAGCCCCCTTGGCCTATTTTTTAAAATTAGATAGTTTGTCTTCATTTGGGAGTTCTTTATATATTCTAGATACAGGTCCTTTATCAGGTATATGATTTGCAAATCTTTCCTCCCAGTCTGTGGTTTATCTTCAAAAAGCAGATTTTAAAGTATTTAAAAATTTTAATGAACAAATTTTAAAATTAAAAATTTTTATTTTAATAAAGTCTAATTTATCAATATTTTCTCTTATAGACTGTGCTTTTGGTGTCACACCTAAGGAATTTTTGTTTAACTCTAAGGCCACGAGATTTTTCCTACGTTATCTTTTAAATATTTTGTCATTTTAGATTTTACATTTAGGTATATGATCCATTTAGAGTTAATTTTTGTATGTTTTCTGAAGTATAGATTAAAGTTCTTTTTTTAAGACAAATGAGTGTAAAATTTTCTAGCACTGTTTTTTGAAAAGACTATGTCTTTTCCACTGAATTGCTTTTGAAATGTTAAAATTCAGTTCCCCACAATGTATTGATATATGTCTGGACACTCTATTCTGTTCCATGAACAGTATCTCTCTGTCTGTGCCAATACACATTATCCAGACATTTTCTTAGTTAATGTAGCTTTATGTGTAGCCTTGAAATTAGGTAGTATAGTCCAAAAACTTTGTTCTTTTTTCTAAGGTTGTTTTGGATATGCTAGATCCTTTGCACTTCCATATGAATTTTTGAATCAACTTATTAATTTCTATAAAAAAGTCACCTGAGATTTTGAATGAGATTACCTTTAATCTATAGATCAATTTGAGGGGAATTTACATATTAAGAGTATTGAGTTTATTAACTCAGGAACACAGCGTATCTCTTCATCCACATAGATCTTCTCTAATTTCTACTTAGATCTTCTTTAATTCAGTTTTCATTGTACCGTGTTCATTAAATATCTTGAGCAGATTTATCGCTATTTTCTGTTTTTGATGCTTTGGTTAATGGCATTGCTTTTTAAATTTTCAATTTCCAGTTGCTCTTTGCTAGTATGTAGAAACGTAATTTTGTTTGTTGGTCTTATATCCTAGAATCTTGCTAAACTCACTTAATAGTTCTAGTAGTTTTTGTTTGGTTGTTTCTAGTTCCAGTGAATTATCTACATAGATGATTATATTGCCTAAATAAATACAACTTAATTTATTTCGTCTCAATCTGGATGCCTATAACTTATTTTTCTTGCCTGATATTACTGACTAGAAACTCAAGTAAAATGTTGGAGGACATTCTTGCCTGCTCTGATCTTAAGGAAAAAGCATTTAGTCTTTCTCTATTAAATATAATGTTACCTGTAGATTTTTCATGGATAACCTTTATCAAGTAGAGAAAGTTCCCTTCTATACCTAGCTTGTTGAGAGATTTTATCAGAAATAAATGTTGAATTTTATCAGATGCTTTTTCTATATCTATTGAGATGGTCATATGATTTTCTTACTTTTTAGTTTGTTAATATGGTGAATTATATTGATCGATTTTTTAAAATGTGCATTCTTGGGATAAATCCCAATTATTCATGATGTATTATCATTTTTATACATTCCATTTGCTAAAATTTTTAAAAACATTGTTCATTATGTTTATGTTTATACATTAAATCAATTATGTATTATGTTTACAAGGAATACTGATCTGGAATTTTCTTTCCTTATAATGTGTTTGTCTGGATTTTGTCATTTTTTTATTTTCTGGAAGAGTTTGTGTAAAACTGGTATTATTATTTTTTTTTTAAAGGATTTTTTTTTTATTTTTTTGCGGTACGCGGGCCTCTCACTGCTGTGGCCCCTCCCGTTGCGGAGCGCAGACTCAACGGCCATGGCCTCATGGGCGCAGCCGCTCCGCGGCATGTGGGATCTTCCCAGACCGGGGCACGAACCCGTGTCCCCTGCATCGGCAGGCGGACTCTCAACCCCTGCGCCACCAGGGAAGCCCAAAACTGGTATTATTTATTCCATAACTCTTTAATAGAATTCACTAGCCATCTGTGTCTGGAGTTTGCTTTATAGGAAAGTTTTAACTACAAATTCAGTTTCTTTAATAGATATAGGGTAATTTATGCTTTTCATTTCATCTTGAATGAATTTTGTAATTTATTTCTTTCAAAAAATTTGTCCATTTTATCTAAATTGTTGGATAGACTATTTTATAAATGTCACTTAGACCATGTTGTTATAGTGTTGCTTAAGTTTTCTGTATCCTTTCTTATTTCCTCTTTACTTGTTCTATCAATTATTGAGAATGAGATATTAAACCTCCAACTACAATTATGAATTTGTCTATTTCTCCTTGAAATTCTATCAGTGTTGTTTTTGCTTTATGTATTTTAAAGGTCTGTTACTGGGTACATGAATATTTAATATTGCTATGTGTGCTTGACTCTTTTATCATTATGAAATTAAATTCTTGATCCCTAATGATATTCTTGTTCTGAAATTTACTTTGTCTAACATTAACAAAGGCACTCCAGTCTCTTTTAAACTAGTGTTAGCATGGTATATATTCTTCCATTATCTTACACTTAATGTGTTGGCCTTTATATTTAATATAGATTTCTTTATTTTTTTATTTTTTAACATCTTTATTCATATAGGTTTCTTTAGACAACATATACTTGGGTCTTGCTTTGTAATTCAGTCTGACATGCTCTGTCCTTTAGTTGAGGTATTTAGACCATTTCTATTTAATGTGATTGTTAATATGGCTAAGTTAAATTTATTATTTTGTTTTTTGTTTGTCCAATGATTCTACCTTTTTCTCTATTCTGCCTTGCTTAAGTGAGTATTTTTTTTCACTCTATCTCATTTGTTGTTTATTAGCTATAACTCTTTGCTTAGTTATTTTAGTGCTTGTTTTAGTTTTTGTAATACATCTTCAACTTACCACAGTTTTACTTTCAAATGATATCATTCCACTGCACATATAGGATAAGAACTCTATCATAGTATACTTTGATTTCTTCCTCTGGAATTAATGCTTTTCTCCTTATCATGGGTCTTGTTCTCCTTCTTTTCATTCCTGGTAATTTTTCATTGGATGCTAGACATTGATGATTTCATATATTAGGGTGCTGGATATTTTGTAGTAAGTATACTTGACCTTTGTTCCAAGATGCAGTTCAGTTACTTGGGAACTGATCTTTTTGGGTCTTGCTTTTTAAGATTTGTTAGCTGGGACCAGAGTAGTCTAGAGCTAATTATTCCCCACTACTGAGACAAGACCGTTCTGAATTTTTAAACCAATTTTCCCTGAATTGGGAGGTGTTCCAATTTGCTGGGAGGAATGGGTACTAGTCCTAAACCTACAGGTACTGTTTTATCTAAAATTTTCACGTATTTTTTTCTTCATATACATGCATTGATCAGTATTCTGCTGGAAACTCAAAGGGAGACAGTGTACAGATCTCCAAGGATTCTCCTTCTGTGTAGCTCTCTTCTCTCCATTATTCTGTCCTACAAGCTCTAGCTGCCTTAGTCTCCCTGGTCTCTCAGCTCCACTCAACTTAGGGAGTCTGATAGACTCCACCTGAATTCTCTCTCCCTGTGCCATGGCCTGAAAATTCTTTCAAAGCAGCAAACTAGGGTGATTTTATGGTTCATCTTGGTTGTTTCCTATCTCTTAGTGATCATCATCCTTGGTGAAAATTATTGTTGCATATATTTTGATCCATTTTTTGTTTTTTTCAGATCAGAAGGGAACATCTGATTTCTGTCACCCTGTGTTTGTCAAAAATGGAACTTGTAACTGCTATTTAAAAGGAAAAAGATTTTGAAATGCTATTTGCCAGGGAAGAGAATTCCAAACATCCCCTGAGTATTATATCTTATAACTTGATATTTAATCAATCAACTTAGATGCATCAACAGAGATTGGTATAGTTAAATCAGATCTTCTGTTTATGATTTATTACTATGAATTTCTTAAACTATGTTAACTTGAATGCAAATGTGACATAGACAAGGTGACAAGAAAGTAACTTGCCTTCATTTTCAAGATGGAAGAATTGAATGGTTTGACTGAGCTACTGATTAGTTCCTTAACTGCCCACTGGTCATTTTAGTCTATTTTATGTGACCAAAACTGCAGAGCCTGGTGAACCCTGAAGAATTATCAAAAGTAGTGTATTAGTGGAGGCCCAAACAATTCTGAGCCCAAATTATTCTCTTTCTTTCATTTTCTGAAGAAAATGTAAAGGTATCACTTTTTACTTAGTCTTTTTCTTTTTTCTTTTTTTTTTTTCTTTTTTTGCAGTATGCGGGCCTCTCACTGTTGTGGCCTCTCCCGTTGTGGAGCACAGACTCCACACGCGCAGGCTCAGCGGCCATGGCTCACGGGCCCAGCCGCTCCACGGCATGTGGGATCCTCCCAGGCCGGGGCACGAACCCGTGTCCCCTGCATCGGCAGGCGGACTCTCAACCAGTGCGCCACCAGGGAAGCTCTTAGTCTTTTTCTCAACAGCTAAAAATTTACTTCAGAGTATATTTTCCATTGGTATCTTTATCTGATTCTTCCTTCTCAAACCAGAGGTCATAACTGACTGTATAAAATGCCCCAGCACCCTGATTAGCCAGTAATGATTCCAAAGGTCTTCCTTTCTGGATTTCATCCTTTCATTACTTATCCCGAGGACCTCTGTGGAATGAATGCCTCCCACTCTCTGCCACGGAAGGATTATATATTCTCTGATAATATGCTTACGTTTTTATTAGGCCTAGTCCCCAAGATGCTGCCCCCCTGAATATGCCCCATGGACTGTGACTCTCCATATTTCCTGCCCACAGACCCAAGTCAATGTTTCTGGGCCAAGGTCAAGTCCTGTAAAATAAGGGTGAATGGAACATTGAATAAAGTTAAAATATTAAATACTATCTATCGCTGAGAACTTCTAATTTTTTTAATAAACAAAGAGAAACTGATTAGAATAAAACTAATCTTCACAAACATGCTAGCATATGTAGTTTCTCAAATATAATTGGTTTACAAGTGTGTTTTGTTTTTTTTAAAGCAAAATAAACTATTGTCAGGGAGTCCATTCTCATTGCAAAGGAAAACATTTCACAGTGCCTGTGTACCAGAAAACCTCTCCCAACTGCTCTTGTTACTGATTCCATTTGACAAGTGGCTGCGTCTCGATAATTACTGTACAAACCATTACTTCCAAAATAAATTAAACTCTCATCAATTTATCCTGCTCTTCTACATTCATTAATAAGTATCTTGTAAAAATAGGTGGCTGAACCTGCATTAGTAAATGCAGATGCTTATATTAAAAGATTGTGCTTTTGTACATCTTTTGTCTTTGAAAGCTATGTTCAGTTCATCTGCAATAAAAGTCGAGGGACGGGCTTCCCTGGTGGCGCAATGGTTGAGAGTCCGCCTGCCGATGCAGGGGACACGGGTTCGTGCCTCGGTCCGGGAAGATCCCACATGCCGCGGAGCTGCTGGGCCCGTGAGCCATGGCCGCTGAGCCTGCGCGTCCGGAGCCTGTGCTCCGCAACGGGAGAGGCCACAACAGTGAGAGGCCCGAGTACCGCAAAAAAAAAAAAAAAGTCCAGGGACTTTTATCGAGTAAGGGTGGGGTGGAGCCAAACCCTAAATTCAAAGGGTATTTCGAATTCATTTTTATTTAATCATCTTTGAATTTAGTCAATAAAATATATACTCTTATAAGGCCAATTTCAGCAGTTAAAGAATCAGTTTGTTGGGCTTCCCTGGTGGCACAGTGGTTAAGAATCCGCCTGCCAGTGCAAGGGACACGGATTCGAGCCCTGGTCCGGAAAGATCCCACATGCCGCGGAGCAACTAAGCCCGTGCACCACAACTACTGAGCCTGTGCTCTAGAGCCCGCGAGCCACAACTACTGAGCCCACGTGCCACAACTACTGAAGCCCGCGTGCCTAGAGCCCGTGCTCCGCAACAAGAGAAGCCACCGCAATGAGAAGCCCGCGCACCACGACGAAGAGTAGCCCCCGCCCGCCGCAACTACAGAAAGCCCGCGTGCAGCAACAAAGACCCAGTGCAGCCAAAAATAAATTTAAAAAATAAATTAATTAAAAAAAAAAGAATCGGTTTGTCTGTGATACATACAGTGCTTTACATCCTCTTGATTTTCACTAATTAGAGCATCTGCCCATATTTGAGAGGCAGCCTATTTTTACATGGAGCTTACAAGGGGCTGAAATATGGCAAAACTGAACAGATTTTTTTGTTTGTTTGTTTTGAAACCTGATTGTAAATCATGCTTGTGATGATTGACATTTGTCTAATTATCAGTGCAACAATTTGAATATATCTTGTTTCCTTTTGCTTTAAAAGATTTTCTGATGATTTCAAACTGAGATCAACATTGCACACTAAATATTTATTAGTAATACTGGTTCCTCTGAATGGTAATAAACTTCTTTTGTCTTACAGCTTATTATTGAGGCCAAAATGTACTTTTTTGCTGATAACAAAAATATACGTTTCTGACCACCAAATGAAATTTTCAAAGCTTCTGTTTACCATTCCCAAATAATTGGAACATATGTATATTATTGTTCTAACATCGATCTAGTTATTGACTCTTGGTAGGATTGATCAATTGGGACTTTCATTCAACAAACATTTATTGAGTACTAGAGGAGTGCTTGGTTTTGTGCTAGGTGCTGTATTAAAGATGCCATTTTATTCTGATTTCAAGGTATATATCAAGTTCAAAGTTCAATGTCTTTGGAGCATTATTATTGTAGATATTCTCTCTGTTTCTTCTTTCTCATTGCAATTAACTCTCAATAATATAAGTATAATGACAGCTCCCAATACTGGTTGCCTATGCATTTTATAGCAAATACTAGATGTGCTTACCAAAAGTTACTTAAAGATATGGTCTTTGTTTTTAGCAGTGTCTCAAATTTTCTCACCTTATTCTGTAAATAACCTTGCCTCCAGAGATTTTAGAATTACTGCCATAAGACCACAAAGCAAACAATTATTCTCCAAGACAGTTCTGATATGAGATATAATGTCTCAAAAGATTCTCTGACAAATAGCCAAACCAACCTGACAGTGTAAAATGAAGCACTTGTAGAAAAGTCTAGACTTTTCTTTCTTTTTAAAAAATAAAACCCCTTCTCTGCAAAAAAAAAAAAAAAATATATATATATATATATAATATATATATATATTATAGGGTAAGATATATATGTATTTTTTTGATAAAACACCTGACAAAAATTATTTGTGAGCCCCCACATGGCACTGGGTTACTTCATTTCCCTCACTTTAAACATAAAGAAAATGTTAAGAAATATTTTTTCACTTATACATGGTCACCGTATAATTTATAGTATTAATGTTAGAACTCAAAGTTTCTGGTTCTCTGTGTTGGTCCAATATCAGAAAATGATGTCAATACTCAATTTTCTTCCATAAACAATGTCAATATTTATTTTTACCCATACTTTTATTTCTTCCTAAGTTCTCCATCTGGTCTTCTTCACTTATCTTCATTTCTCATATGATATTTTGTATCTAGGATGATTCCTAATCTATTTCCTGACACCTTCTGTCCATTTCATCTCACTGGTAACCCAAGTAAAATAATTTGTCCATTTAAAATACAAATGACATGTAATTTCTAAAATTCCCATTATATTAACTTGGAAGGAGAATTGTTGGTGATTATGTTTTCCCCTTCCACAGTATGACATTGCAGTCCAGAAAATAAAAGATTACCTATGTTTCAGATGTAAAAAGAATAAAAGGATAGCTGGTGGTCATTGAGAATTTAATCAAATTCAAATACAGCTGGAGCCTTAAAAGAAATTTGTGAGATAACAAATTCTTTAAAGATAATTCATAAGTCGTATTTATGTTGGTCAAATCATATTGGTAACATAATAAAAGAGAAAAATAAAGAAATTAAACCATTTGGCATTGAGAATGATTAATCCCATACCTATTAGTATTGCAAATCCAGAGAAATGTAGGATGTTGAGAAATTGGAAGGTATTCTACCAGACAGTCTAGTTCAATGATTTTACCAGACAGATATTTTTGGACCACTCTAATGTTTAGAAGATTTCTCCTGATTTCAAACTAAAATTATCTGTTTTGTAATGTCTTTGCATAGGGCCATTGCTTCTTCTGAAGCAATATAGAAGATTTGCCACATAATTTCCATTAAAATAGATAAGTGTTATATCTACATGAATTTTTTTCTTCACACTGAACAATTTTAATGCCTTCAACAGAGTCAGGGACCATTTTCCAGGCCCCCTTTCATCATGATGGTCTCTAATGGTTATCTTGGGCTTGTCAGTTTTTTCTGAAGATGAGGTACCTAGTTCTCTTGTGATGGTGTAGATAGTACTGAGTAGAGATAATTACATCTTATAATTAATACAGAATATTTCCTCAGATGCAGTGTGAAGGTTTGTTGTTGGAGCATATAAAACTTATGGTAAATGAAATGACCACTTTTTAATAAACTCAGTTTTCTTAGCTTTAAAATAAGGATGCTGAACAAGATGGTTTATAAGATCTTTTCGAATTCTAAAATTCTTGGAACCAATTTGGTAGAAATCACCTTTGTTGTTGGCAAACTTCCTAAGAGAGATTTCTATGTCTCCAATCCAAATGACGAGAAAAATGTAGAACAAAATAAACCCACATGTGGCAAACTGCTAGATACTTTGCTTTAGAGTGAAGCCAATCCATTAAGTAATCTGAGGTACAGTTGTTCAACCAATCACTGAAACACCTATCATCTAATCCTCATGTCTCCTGAGTACTAGCATATTCATTTGGAGTCATCACAATGACAAATGAAACTCAAAATAATAAACTAAATATTCTTTGTTATGTCTTGGTCTTAGGAATTCATTCTTGCTCCTCCTTAAAATCCTTTCTAATCCTACTAATTCAGTATACTCCCTCTGATTCTCTATGACACTTCTATAGCTTTCAGCTTATTGTGCTTTACACTATAGATATGTGTACACTTGTCTAAACATCCCTATGATAATGTACCCCCCTCAAGGGCAGAGGAGGTATTTCAATCATCATGATGTCAAAAAAGAGATCTAACTCAGCTCTTACACAGAACAGACATTTCATAAATATTTCTTGAATTGAACTGAATAAAAATGAATTGAGTACCACATTTTATAGCCTTTAAGCTTTAAGTCTGAGAGGTGAACTGAATTGTTATTGATGTCCTTAGGAGATTAAGAGGAAATTAATTTCTTATCTTTTAAACATGCACAAAATATCAATCTCATAATAATTATAGGACATTATTTGGAAATCATTGCAGTATATAATTTGTCTAATTTACTTGCATAAACATGTATTTATTGAACATACATAGTTTTGAGTTGTGGCTTCTGCTTTGCTATTTGAAAATCTGTCTTTTAAGTTTCTGAGAATATTGATGAACAGTGTAATAGGTCAATTTCTGAAATCTTGGAAAGATCTTTTCCCTAATCTTGTTATGCTTTATAAATTGAGAGGGACTATTACTCCCTTCAGGATTCATTTTGCCTTAATTTTGTTAACTCAGCCAAAACATTTTTATTGAGCATCTCATATTCACAGTGTAGTGTGAAACCAGGAGCATTGAGAACTCAGCTGGGGAGAGTGTACAGAGTAAGATTAACAGTGAAGCAAGAGTAGGGTCCTGAGGAATATTATCAACTGAAGAACAGGGTCAAGGGTAGAAATCCTGTAAGGACAGAGAAGGAAATGTCAGACAAGTAAAATAAGATTGATCAGAATGTGGTGTTATGGAAAACATGATAAGGTGTTTCTAGAGTGATTGAATGATCAAGAGTGTTAGATGTTTGTTGTAGAAGAATAAGAATCAGAAGAAGAGAAGACTGAGGGGGAAGAAGAAAGAGAAGGAAGAGGGGGAGGGGAGAAGATAAAGAAAGAGAAAGAACAGTTTGTGTTAATAAGCTTTTTCTGTGCCAGGCAATTCTGTTAAGTGCTTAACATGCATCATCCCATCTGGTCTTCCAAACAACTTTATGAAGCAAGTACTTTTACAGTAAAATTTCATGATACCACAAATTCATGTATAATATGATTGGCAGCTGGTTCCCAGACCCAGGAATTCTCAGTTAACTGCTTTGGTTCAGTAGTCACTTCATAAACTTCATAATAATATAGGACAGGGTTTGCTGTATTATCTCCAGTTTACAGATGAGAAGGCTGTGGTTCAGAGATTAAATGACTTCAGTTGTCACAGTCATGAGAATACCAAGGAGGCATTATTTACATCAGATACCAAGTGATGGTTAATTTGATGTGTCAACTGGACTGGGCCACAGGGTGCCCAGATATTAGGTTGAATATTATTCTGGGTGTATCTGTGAGGGTGTTTCTGGCTGAGATCAACATTCGAATCAATACCTGAGTAAAGCAGATTGCCCTCGCCAGGGTGGATAGGCGTTATTCAATCTGTTGAAAGTCTGACTAGAACAAGAAAGCTGATGAAAGGAGAATTCACTCTCTGCCTGACTGTCTTCAAGTCGGGACACTGGTCTCCTCCTGCCTTCAGACTCAGACTTGGACTGGAACTTAAACCATCACTCTTCTGCTTCTCAGGCCTTTGGATTTGGACTCAAACTGTGTCATCAGTTCATTTGGGTTTCCAGCCTGCCAACTGTAGATCTTAGGACTTCTCAGCTTCTATAAGCATGTAAGCCAGTTCCTTATAATAAATCTCTACACACACATACACATATATGGATGGATACATATATCTGTGTATACATATATACATATATAGTTCCTATTGAATCTGTTTCTCTGGAGAACCCTGATTAATATACCCAACCACCTCCACTTACCAGCCAGCTCTAAATTAGCCTGCTAAAAGGCACAGTGCTTTGCAATTTAAATGCAGCTTCAAAAGCCCTTCTGTGCAAAATTTCTGGAGTTGTCAGTGGTCACAAAGACTGAGTTAATTAGCGTATAACAGTATCATGGACTTGAGAATACTTTATATTCGTTAAATACAGAATTAATTATTCTTTAAATATTCTACTTAATCTGATTCTGCTTCTAGTGCTGTGTATTCCCTAAATACAAAATGGAAAGTTTCTCTTTTTGATTCCTCTTAGATTTTGCACTGACAAATAGGGGAACTTCACAACATCAGCATTAGAATTCCCCAGAAACTCTGTATCAGCTCATCTTTCCTCAGCGGCTAAAAAAGTGACATATTTGTTAAGTCTATTGTTCATTTTCATACATGTAGCACTAATTAACATTAAAAAGCTCCACCTCCCTTCTTATAACCTTGGTAAGAACTGGGTATTAAAATAACTAGTCCAACTATAGTCAGTGAGCAGCTTCAGGATAGAAATTATGCTGTTGATGCCCAAGATATTTCAACAGAGATGATATCCTGAAGTTTCTGTGAGTCATTTATGCTTTCAAGTTAACAATATAATGCTGCGTTTTTATAAGGTAACTTATAAGCAAGCACATTAGAAAGAGATATTTATAAACCAAACTGCCCTTCGTGAGATCAGATGTCATGTCTTGTATACTGTATCTCCTTCCTTGGGCCAAAAGACCTTGGTTGGAGAAACCCTACGTAGAAGGCTAATTTGAGGAGGGAGCTCTTGGCCTTTTTTTCATATGATAATTTTTTCTTCATTAGGAAGTGATGAGGTGGTCAAACTGACCATGGGGTTTCTACAATATAGTCCTTTAAGAACCTGACTAATTTGTCACAAATTATGCCAAACGAAGGAGTATAAACAAGCAATAGTTTACAAAATACATATTTCAGTCTGGAGAAATTATGCATGCAATATACTTGGTAGTATTTCTTTTTTTTTTTTCAAATTTATTTATTTACTTTTATTTTGCTGCTTTGGGTCTTTGTTGCTGTGCATGGGGTTTTCTCTAGTTGCAGAGAGCGGGGGCTACTCTTCATTGCAGTGCGCAGGCTTCTCATTGCAGTGGCTTCTCTTGTTGTGGAGCACGGGCTCTAGGTGCACAGGCTTCAGTAGTTGTGGTGCCATGGCTCAGTAGTTGTGGCACATGGGCTTAGTTGCTCCGCGGCATGTGGGATCTTCCCAGACCAGGGCTCGAACCCATGTCCCCTGCATTGGCAGGTGGATTCTTAACCACTGAGCCACCAGGGAAGCCCCTTGGTAGTATTTCTATTAGAGAATGGAGGAAGTGTGCTTCTCAGTGCCCCAAAGAAGGAAAAAAGTTATAATTAGATGTCATCACTATCAATTTAATTAGGTTTTCAAAGAGGGGGTCAGTCTACCTCACCTCTTGGAAGCAGACATCAGGTCATGCCATGGAACTTGGTCACGCCTGAAACTTTGATTGTGCCTGTTCCAACCAAGAAGGTGGATTTCAACTGCCTGGACATTAAAAACAAAAGAAATTCCATCAGTGAGACATCAGAACAGTCTGATTTTTATTTAAAATTTTCAGAAAAAGTAAAAATAAAAGGATCTTTGTTGAAAAACCTCCTGAATGATTTATAACACTTGGACTTCTGAATTTTTCATTTCAGAGATAAAAAATCGTGTTCATAAATTTGGGTCCAGAAAGTGGAAAGTAATATCTGTTGATGAAGCTTCCTAAAATACCATGGTGCTCAAACCAAGCTCTGTGCAAAGTTACTTCTTGAGGTGTGATGAACAAAATTTCCTCTTGTGATGGAAAAAAATTAAACTTTAAAAAAAATGAAAGTCAATGATGAGTGAGCCTTAACATTTATTGATGTGTAGTTCAAGAAAGGTACTCCTATTATCTAAATATACATCAAGAAATAGTTTATTTCAAACCAGGACTTAATGGGAATACAAATTAGAGAATCTGGGACTTTTCCTAGACATGTCGAGATTTCATTTGGCATTTAGGACAGCGATTAGATGGCTTTTAATACTATTATGAAATTTTATCTACATCTGGAGAAATTTTTCTTTATCTTCAACCGTCAGTTAGTTACCTATTGTTTTAGTATTAAGAACCTGTATTTCATACATTCAGACTGAAGTGTGTCATTGCCTTCATTTGGTTCACTTTAGTTCAGCAAGTGCACCTGAGCATCACTTATGCTCAGGGGTGTGTGCTAGAAACAAGGGCTTTGAGTCTAGTATTTCCTCAGTTCTACATAGGAAACAATAAACCCGTGTTCACCCATAGTGCAAATGCAATTAAAAAAAAAACTCTGGGAGCATAGGGGAAGGAACACATGTCTCTGCTTCTGTTTAATCTGGGCTTAAAATAGTGAATAAGGTTTTACCAACTCTTTTGCCCATTCCTCTCACCATGCCTTCCTCCTATTCTTTCTCCTCACAGTTAGATTTCATTTTATGAATGAATATAAGATTATGCCCTTCCCTGCTTACATTCTCTCATGGCTTCCCCTTGCACTTAGAACAAGATCCAGTGTCCTCTCCAGGGCATGCAAGTCCCTCCCATGATCTGGCTTTGGTCTTTCCAGCCTCAATTTACCTGGCTTCCTGTTGTGCTGCAGCCAGGCTAGTCTTTCACGGTCGAAGCCCAAAACTGCAGCAGGCTCTGACATCTCCTCTTACCACTGCATGGAAATCCCTCCCCTACATCTTTTAGTAGATAGTTCCCTCTCCTCACTCAGTTGGCAGCATAAATGCCACCTTCTCAGAGAGGCCTTCAAGGACCTTGCTGTTTAAACACTCTAAAATACCACGCTGCTTTATTTTCTTCCTAGCATTATCTGAAAATATTGTACTTATTTGTTTATGGTGGGTCCTGCTACAACTACCTCTATGCCCAGGGAATGTAACCTGAGAGAGAGAAGGAACCCCACTTGTCATGTTTGCTATGTATTCCCACTTCTAGTACAGGGCCCGGTACACCCCAGCAGGTCAGTAATCGTTACTGAATGAATGAATCATGGTCACTATATTTTCAGATTCTTTTTCCATTTTAAATAATAGTGAAGAATCTGGTTGAGTTTTCTCTTTGTACAAATAAGTATACCAATTTATATTTCGGTGCAATTTTACTAACGTAATGATCAGTTCTTGAAAGAAGGCCAAGTCTAACATAATTTTTAAAAAGATATAGGAGGTGTTCATGATGTCTTCTCCTTGGAGTCTTTGGCCAGTGTTGTTGGCCTCTCATGGCACTAAATTCACAAATGTAAGAAAAATTAAAAACAAATTACCTCCTCCTCTTTTTATGTTTTCAACAGTACCATTGTCTCTGCGTGTTCCCCAATGGGGGTACACAGTGTCAGTTTGCACATAACTTAGCAAGGTTTTAACACTATTTCAGTTTTGTTGCAATCTTCCCTTTATGGGAAGGCTAACATTCCAATATTATTAAAAATGCAAACCAATAAGACATGAAATGGCTTGCTTATTGCTAACATTTATGCAAAACCACTTAAAATGTTAAAAAATATTAATCTCCTACCCTATGTAGCAATTAATGCTGCACAGATGATGACAATTGTTTTTTCCACTGGAAAATCACCAGCAATCCACATTCTCTTCTTCTGCTTAATTAACACAACTATATATATCCTTCAAAGTCACAGGAAACTGGTGTAATTGCTTTTGTAAGTTCAGCCAGTCTCCAATGAAGAACAGATTGCTAAATTAAATGCAAGTAATTTGAAGCTTTAAAAAAAAATCAGGAATATAGACATTCTTGCCCCCATATAGTATGAGGTGATACAAAGGTCAGGGAAAGAAAAGAAAAAGTAAGAATTCCTGGATCTGTCTTTGATTCTCTGTTGAGATATTAACTACATTTTAAAGACCATTTGTCAAGCAGACATCATGTTATATAAAACAATTATACTTTGTAATCAGCCACAACATTGTTGTCAACATAGATGTGTGCTGAACTGATTTGGAATCAAAGACTCTGTGTGTGTGTGTGTGTGTGTGTGTGTGTGTGTGTAAAATAGCCCTAAAGTTTCTGAAAAGCAGAAGAAAATAAGGATTGCAGAAACAAGGTGGAAAATAATTCAAAAAAAAATTTACTTATTTACTTTTATCTAGAGAAGGTAAAAGAGAGGACAGTGGGGAAGTGGGAAAAGAGAAAGGCAGAAAAACAGAGATCAGAGTTGAGGAGATACACACACACATACATACAGTCCATCCTCATTATTTGTGGATTCTGTATTTATGAATTTGCCTACTTGCTAAAATTTGTGACCTCAAAATCAATATTCTAGGCACTGTCATGATCATTCTCAAACATATACATAAGAAGAGCAGTGAAAAATTTGAGTTGCTGGACACACATTCCTAAAAGAGGCTAAATAAGGTGATGTTCTGCCTTTCAGTTTCAGCTGTAAACAAGTGTCCTGTTTGTGGTATATTTAGTGGTGTATTTTTGCCTTTTTGTGCTTTTTGTTGGTGCTTAACTATTTATAATGGTCCACAGGCATATCGCTGGAGTGCTGTCTAGTGTTCCTAAGAGCAAGAAGGTGGTGATGTGGCTCACAGAGAAAATATGAATGAGGTAAGCTTCATTTAAGCATGAATTATAAGCTGTAGGTTGTGAGTTCAATGTTAATGGGTCAACAATCTGTATTAAATCAGGCATCTTTAAAGAGTAACACACATAAAACAAGGTTATGTATTGATTTGTTGACAAAAATGTTGCAACCAGAGGCTCACAGGAACCTAGCCCTGTATATCTCTTAGGAGCAATGATTCAGTATTTGCTAACTCAGTTTTGTAGTGGCTTTATGAACATAACTACTGTGAATAATAAGAATCAACTGTGAGTGTGTGTGTGTGTGTGTGTGTGTGTGTGTGTATACAGCTGATTCTTATTCGCAGTGGTTATATTTGTATATATAGAGAGAAACAGTAAGAGAGAACAAAAGAGCTATCTCATGTCTTGGATCAAGTGTGGATTGCTTATCTGGAGGCCAAATCAAAGTGTATAAATAAAAAGTAATAGGATTAGATGAACAAGTAGGTGTTTAACTCAGAGTGGAAAAAGAATTAATCACAGTCTGTACAAAAAAGAGGGAACTTTGATCGTATGTCTCTTTAACTCTTTTATTATATAGAGAGGGGATGTGGGGATGGGCATAGTAGTCAAAAGTAAGACTCCAGAGACCAATTCAAATCTCAGCTCTCACCCTCTTAACTTCTGGGCCTCATTTCATTATCTATAAGATGGGGATTATAATATGTCTCACAGGCTTGTAGTAAGAATTAAATAAGAAATCAAAGATTGTAGAAGAGTGTGTCATATATTAAAACATTCAATTAATAATGCAATTATGAGTAAGCAGACCCCAGGCTTATATTTACGTAGAATCTTGCTGGTGGAGACCAGCCCCCATGTCCTCTTATCCGCAGCTCACTGTTTTTTCATTGCACCTTTCTTGGGCCATTGAGACACCATTTGGACTGATTTACCCCTAGATGCTGTTATGATGGTTGGCAAGGAAACGTTCGTGTTCCCAAAGTATGCTGTCATAGCATAGAATACAGAGTTGAAGGAAAAGTAATGTAAGCAGTAGTTAAGAGGAAGAGGGATGTCTGCCTCAGTTTTCTCCTAAAAGAACATCATTTCCAAAGAAGAGAAGTAATTTCAATTAGCTTGTATGTTATGGAGCAAAGGAAAGAGATAGCTTCGGGGATGGGGATTAGAGGAAGCAATGTTGGTTGATTAGTGGTTTTTTGAAAGACACTGAGGCATGTTTATATATTAATGGAGATTTGTCCATAGACACCCAAAGACTGATTAAGTAACTTAATAAAGATGGCTACTGGAATTAAAAACAAAAACAAAAAACGAAGAAGAGAAGTAAGAAATCATGCTAAGTTTTACTCATCCACTATGCAATCACCTGTGTTCATAAAATGGAAGACTTTAATTCCCACCATGAGCATAAAGCAAACCAGTGTAAAAAGGAAGAGATTTGCCTTTTTTCTTTTTTTTAATGAAAAAAAGAGAAAAAACCCAGCATCCCCAGCCTCAGTTTCTTTATATACAAATGGGAATAATAATACCTACTCTAGGGCTTCCCTGGTGGTGCAGTGGTTGAGAGTTCGCCTGCCGATGCAGAGGACACGGGATCGTGCCCCGGTCTGGGAAGATCCCACATGCCGCAGAGCGACTAGGCCCGTGAGCTGTGGCCGCTGAGCCTGTGCGTCTGGAGCCTGTGCTCCGCAACGGGAGAGGCCACAACAGTGAGAGGCCTGTGTACCACAAATAATAATAATAATAATAATAATAATACCTACTCTATCAAATAATGTTAAAATCCCTAGAAAGTATTTGTGATAGAATATTCCACCAAAGCTAGATATAGAGGTCTATCCAAAGTAAAATTAGTTAGGATTTAAGGCAGCTTATTTGATCTCACTTTACACCACTACAGAAGCCTTAGAATGAAGTAAAATTACAGTGCATTACCTTTCATATCATCTCTAAATGTACCTGCATAGAAATTCTTTTCAAGATGTTATTAATAATAATAAAAGAATCTATTACTTCACATGTCAGAGGGAACAATTCAGAATACAACTACTATTTTAGTATATTTAGCCAATCCTTTTTATCAGTGTGAGTGACTGGTACAGAGCTGGTGAATGAAATCTACAGATTTTATAATTTTACAGTTTGGATTAGACCAGATAACATTGACGAGTACTTCAAAGAATGTTCCTTTTATTTTTTCCCCTCTCTCTCTCAAAGGGATTCTGACAAAGGTTCATATTTTCATCTAGAGAAGCTTACCATTTAAAAAACATATATTTCTTTTTAAACCCATTCAGTTAGCTGCCCACATTTGTATTAAATACAAACTGTTTCATACAATTCTTTCTAGAAGCCAACGACGTGCCTGTAATATACCTCTCCATAATAGATTCACTGAAAAAACGTGACTTATTTTACATTCTAAATCAAATAATGGTACATTTTAGCCATTTCTATTGCCTTTGACATAGGTATATTTCCATGAATAGGATATACTTATTCCTTAGGAGTTGACTAACAAATAGTATTTTAGTCAAATAGTATTTGTTAATTTTAAAAAGTATTCCATCAAACAAGATAGCATTGTTGTTGTTGCGTTGCTGTTTTTTAGTTTCATACTTATACAGACTGGGGCATATCATGAAAGGAGACAGAACTATACTTCAGTAAGTTGTCCCAAGTGCATACTATTTATTATATATTTGAAGGTTCCGTTGTAGCTAATGATCTCTGAGCCATAAAAATTCACCTCATTGAATTTCAAAAATATTACAAATAGGTAAGGAGATGCTAACTAAATCATCAGATTTACTAAATTTAAATGTTTATTTTTATCCATTTCTAGAGTAAGATGCAGGCATTTCTCACCATCAGAGTGTAGGGTTAATGTATGAGAAGACCATTAAACTCCCATCATTTAAACATGATAACTGCCTCACATGTCTACATAATGTTTCAAAGCTATTTTTAAGCCATTTAAGCTTTTCAATCTACACTAAGCATCCACCAAGAGATTTTCTATTAAATTTAGTACAATATTTTAAATGATCAGCACAACTCGATTTTAAATAAATTCTAGAGTAAAAGTAATTTCTAAAGACATAACTTACATAATTTTCCTCAGTGCATCACTGGCTCTGAATAGTGGCTTTCAAGTTTAAATCATTAAAAATCTTTTAGAATCCCCAGACAGCTATGCCTTGTATAAATCTAGTGTAAATTTTAAGGAGTTAATTGGTGCTAAAAATGACAAAATAAGTTTGGTATACTTACATGTTTCTGGTTGCCCCAAATAATTTAAAATAGCAAATGTTTCACAAAAAGTTGTATAAACAACAAGTAAAGCACTAGAAAATTTTCAAATAAGAATTAGAATTATTCCTGTATCCTAATAAAATTTTTGATCCGCTAAGAATACTATTGGCTAGGATATTATTATGCCAACTAATGCATCCTTGGGACATGGGATTTTGTGACTGGGAACTTGGGAATTTCACCTGGAAAGAGCAGATGACTGTTGGGAATGATTGGCTGACTCAGTGAAGACAGAAAGCTGAGGTAGAACACAAAGGAGCTATTGATGGCTTTTGTCTGTGGAAGACAGAAGCCTAAGGGAAGGGTGACTGCTCTCTCTTAGTGTCATGGATGTCACATGATAGAAAGTTTTATGTTTGTTTCTGACATTAGGCAAACAAAAACCTTTTGAATGCTGAATTAGGCTCTTGTTTTGAGCCTGCGAGCTGCTACTCATTCCTATTGATGAGTACTGATCTGATTGCAGCCCTTTTATTTTTATGGTGTTAACTGCGCAGGGAATGTGGGTAGAAGGCCTGAGACAGGACCACCGACCTTATCCCTCCAGAGTTCACATAGCTTTTGGAGTTTTCCTTTTTTTTGGGTGGGGGGGGAGGAGGAAGGGAATGTCTCAGGAGCTTACCAATCTCTTTGCTTAAATGAACAATATGAGTTAGGCCTTCTGAAACCAGTTTAGCAAAAGACTCTTACTTTCTTTTCCCTCTGGAGAAGAATACAACACTATCACCACAATTCAGTTTTGCTTGTCTGGGTCTGTGCAAATTGTGAGGGAAAGAGAGTGCTTTGAGGGAGCCCTTCCTTTTCCCTTTGGTCCCTGTGATCTGTACTCACTTTAGGTTCTAGGTTCAAAATTCGATGACTTGGCAGGAAAAGATCAATCCATTTTGTAAAGACATGGTGAGGATTGTATTCTTGTTGAGGGAGTCATAGATTGAAAAAACTGAAGGCATTTTTAAAGCCCTTGATTATGGCAGACTTTTAAATATATACATTCACTTTAAATTAAAAGAATTCAGAGAAATGAAAATAATTTCTGCTTTCTATGGCCAGACTTTGAAGTGGAGAAATGTGGAACTAAAAGCAAATAGCATAACCTGTTTTAATCAAAAGGAGTCTAGCAAGAAACAATCAATTAAAGAACAGTCTGATTCTCTGCGACATCAATGTATGAAAATCTGTTAGACGCCAGATTGTGTCTCAAGACACATATGATGAACTGAACAAAATGACCTGCTAATAGCTTTTATGGGTAATAAATGCGTCATGTTATTTGTAATTTTGCAGATGGTAAATCAAGCTAATATCGAATTTGAAACAAGCTACTTGTTAAATATACTTCAAAATGATCTGTGTTATTCAAAAACTGTATTGCAGAGAAAAGAAAGATGATTACTCCTTATATTTCTAAGCATCTCAAATGGATAAACATTCCCATTCTGCCATTGAGGCATTTAAAATTTTAAATCCTTTGGAGAAAGCATGCCTGAAATAAATTTAAGCTGAGAAATGCTAAGTTTATTTAGATTATGAACAGGAACAAAAACGTAAAACCTGTGCTGAAATTGAAGTGTGACTTTATTGCATACAATGCACATTAGATATTTCCAATCAGCGTTTGGAACACTGACCTGGCAAATTTGAACATTTGAGCCCAACACATATTAACAAATGAGGCGGGGGATGGACATGCCGTTCATATTATAGACTCTTTTGAATAGTCTCATTTGCCTAAAGAACTCTTTAGCTTCAGTTTTGTTGTTGTTGTTGTTGTTATAAGATCTAAGGTAGATAGCAACACAATTCTGGGGAGGTTAGGAAAAGAGGAGCCAGGACAATGGTCCAAGAAATCACTCCTATAGGGAAAAAAAACAGGAAAAAAAATGACTGACTGCCCATGATATACAAAGGGAAAGTCAGTCGAATGAAAGGAAAAGTTAACTTTGTAGATGGACAGGTCAGATATTTGAATCCCAAAATGGACTCTTTCTATGTTTGAGCTGGTTATTATTAACCTTAAACCATTTTGTTTGCCATCTGTAATATATGTCATGTAAGTAAGATCAGTTCTGTGTGTATTTATTTATTTATTTTTGCATGCAGGAAAAGCTTTATTAAGTCACGGAACTGTTATAATTTTTTAAAACTGCAGTGTAGAATACTTAAACATTTTTAAATGACTTAGGAAACAATTGGCATATATTTAGTAAGCAAGTTCTACTTTCACAATTTTCTCTGCTCCCACCCTCAATGCTCAGCTATAGAACATTCATTTACTTATCATGTTTAGTATCTCTGTCTCACAGTCAGCTGTCAGAGCTTTTGTTGCAAAAACATGTCTCTTAACAATTAAATACACAATGGGAAGATATGATCAGACATTTACAGGACTTGAAATGTTTAAGAATAATACACAATAATAGGATTACAAGAAGGGCAGTGACATCTTTCAATTCATTTTGCTATTTCCATTCTCTTTTTTAAACATTAATCTCTAAAGTCCATCCAAGTCCCATCCTTTAAAATGCATCCTGTTCCTTTTCCTCTCCTCCTCCAATGTCCATATTTTAACAATTCGAGTCCTCTTGCCTGGGAAAAAGAAAAGTTACTAACTCACAAGGGACATTTATTGACATCTAATTGTTACAACCCAAAGGACAGCACAAAAGTCAGTCATGTACAGGTGACACAGCACAATGGGGTCTGTCCATGTTTTCGGCACACTGAAGGAGAAGCGGGTCGGGCTCCTTAAGGCTCAGGGTTCACATGATGATGCACTTGACCACCAGCTTCTCCGTGGTCTTGGGGATCTGGGATTTCTTTTAGGGAGGCTGGGCGCCGGTGGCAGCGGCGGGCTTCTTCTCGAAGTTTATCAGCATCTAGAACAGCGCCTGCACATTGATATTCATCTTGGCGGAGGTCTCCAAGAAGGCACAATTCCACTCCGACGCGTAGGCAGCACCTTCCTTCTCGCTCACCTCCCGGTGGCTCTCATCGCACTTGTTGCCCACCAGGATGATGGCGCACTTTTGCGGGCTGTTGCCTTTGAGTTGACGGATCAGCTCATAGAGGGGCTTCAGCTCCTCCAGGGTTTGCTTCTTGGTGACGGAGTAGACCAGGATGAAGACGTGACCCTGGCAATGGCGAGTCGCCTGGTAGCGGCGGCCGCCGGTGGTGTCGGTGGTGTGCATTGTGCCCGCCTTGTGGCTGCATCCCAGCGCCTGGAGGTGGGTATCTTCGATGGTCGGCAGATACGCCTCACGGAAGTTGCCGCGCACGCACCTCTGCACCAGCGCGCTCTTGCCCACGCCGGTCGAGCCGACCACCACCACGCGGAAATCTCTGCTCCTCCTCTGGGGCAGGCAGGTACGGATGAAGGTCAAGGTAGGCAGAGGCCGCAGCCGCTTTATCAGCCGTTCCTTGAGGCCAAAGCAGGAGCTGCCCATTGTCGGGTATTGGCGGGGAGATGCGTGCACACCTTCTCTGGCACTTGGCCAGCAGTGAGGGAAACCTCATAAAGAAAGGAGGACACCAGATAAAACTCCAGCAGCCCCTAGCCCACACATATCCTGCAGTATTTTCTTTTTTCTCCATCCAAGGCTGATCTGTGTATTTATTTTTAAAGAAGGGTAATCTGAGATATAAATATAGAAAATCTCTAATAAGGTTTATTTTTAAATAAATGTAATTTAAAGTGTATTTATATGTTTTTTCAGATACATTTATGTTTTCATATATATACATATGCATACACATATGCATATATACAGACATATGTAAACATATTAAAATTTTATGAACTGCAAATTACATTGCTTTTCTAGGAAGCCACAATAACTTGTTTCTTAAGTAAAAAAATATGTTTTATTTTTCTTTAAGGAGGTTATATGTGTCCAATGAAGTAATTCTAGTATTAGGTAGAATCAGGGATCTAGAGTCTTTACAAATCAGATGAATTTTAGTTTTAGATTTACCTGTTACCTGGAACATCTAGAGAAAAATCAATTAATGCCTTAAATTTCCAACTTTTTAATGGTAACAAAATGTTAGCTATTTATCAGTTCTCTGTGATATGACTTTGAGGACAGTGACAGTGACAGCAGTCCTATCTTTTAGTAATTAAAGAAAAAAAGGATAAAATATCACTTGTTGAAGGAACAGATGTTTGCAATCCATTAACATCCATTAATTCACTGTAGAATCAGAAATTTATAATAAAACTAATCCTAGGCCAAATGATGAAGCTGGGTATTATTACAATCAGCAGTTCTCAAAATTCCCCTATGTAGTCCTTTTCACAGAGATTCCTGATGCCTTTCCTAGTTCCCCACCTCTGTCTTCCCCATTTATTCAGTTAATTCAATCACTATAAAAAGGCATGTATAAGACAATATCTCTACATTTTCTAGGATGTTTTCAGCTTAAAGTAACAGAAAAGAGAACTGAAAGTGGCCTAATCAACAAGGACATTTATTATTTCACATAACAAAATGTCCAAAGGGATGTCACCTCCAAATTTCATTGGTCATCCCATTCATTGGTCATCCCATTCATTGGTCATTAGCAATCTAAGATCTGTCTTGTGCTGTCCACCAAAATAATTTTAGTGGTAAAATCAAATTATAAAATATATTTATTTACACATATTTTATATCTTGCTATACAATTAAGGAAATCATATTTCAATCAAATATGCAAGGATGTAATTCTTTCTCACTTTTCTTTGGTCTAAATGCTTCTCACTGTCAACAAATATTCCAAGATAGATGATGGGAAGCAGCAGATTTAACACATGTTAATTGGTGATTCTATGATGCTAGATACTAATTATACCTATTTTTGCTGTGTTGAGACAGGATAGAGGTGCTGATGGAGTTGGGGAATTGTAGGATGGTGGGCAGCACCAAAACTGGAAGAACTCTGACATTTATCCCTACAAAATATGTCCAGTAAAGGGTATTTTAAGGGGGTAGTTTTGCAGTCAACTCTAATAAGAAAGAGAAAATCAGAAAGTGGTGAGAATGTGGTCATGATATGGAGTTCTTATTTCTTAGCAAGGTCAGGCACAAGTATCTGGAAATCTTGGTTAGAAAAATGCATTGAAAATGTCATGCAGTATATGTTGGACTCCTCACATGAGCAACCTACTTTCCTGGATCATAATTAAATACTCCAGAGTGTAAAACTCATATGGAATCAGAAAAGACCCCCAATAGCCAAAGCAATCCTGAGAAGGAAGAATAAAGCTGTAGGCATCACACTTCCTGATTTCAAACCATATTACAAAGCTTTGGTAGTCAAAACAGTATGATGTTGGAATAAAAACAGGCACATAAATCAATGGAACAGAATAGAGAGCCCAGAAATAAACTCACACATATATGGTCAATTAATTTTCAACAAAGGCACCAAGAATATAAAATGGGAAAAGGATAATCTCTTCATTAAATGGTGTTGGGAAAACTGGATATTCACATGTAAAAGAATGAAACTGGACCTTACATCATATACAAAAATCAAGTCAAAATGGATTAAAGACTTGGACATGAGACCAAAAACCATAAAACTCCTAAGAAAAAACATAGGGAAAAACCTCCTTGACATTAGTCTTGGCAGTGACTTTTTGGATCTGACAGCAAAAACAAAGGCAACAAAAGCAAAAATAAACAAGTGGTACTATACCAACCAAAATGCTTCTGTACAGCAAAGGAAACCATTAACAAAATGAAAAGGCAACCTATGGAAAGAGAAAAAATATTTGCAAACCACAAATCTGATAAGGGATTAATATTTCAAATTATACAAGGAATTCATACAACTCAGTAGCAAAAAACAAACAACTCAGTTTAGAAGTGGGCAAAGGACTTAAATTAGGCAGTTTTCCAAAGAAGACATACAAATGGCCAACAGGATTTTTGGTGACTTTGAAGCTCGGGAGATCCTGGCCCACCTGAGGACATCAGATCCCATTGTCCTCCCAGCCCTTTGTCCCCCACCCCCCAAGCCCCTTAATAAAATAGTTTGATCCAAAAGCAAAACAAAAAGCAAGTGGGCAGCTGGTGCTCAACATCACTAACCATCAGGGAAATGCAAATAAAAACTACAGTGAGATATCACCTCACACCTGTTAGAATGTGTATTATCAAAATGACAAGAGATAACAAATGCTGGCGAGGATATGGAGAAGAGGGAACCCTGTGCCCTGTTGGTGGGAATGTAAATTGGTGCAGCCACTATGGAAAACAGAATGGAGGTTCCTCAAGAAATTAAAAACAGAACTACCATATGATCCAGCAATCCCACTTCTGGGTATATATCCAAAAGAAATAAAATAATTATCTGAAGAGGTATCTTTACTCCTATGTTCATTGCAGCATTATTCACTATATCCAAGGTTTTGAAACAACCTAAGCTATTGACAGATGAATAAAGAAAATATAGATGCCATTATATATATATAATAGAATATTATTCAGCTTTATAAAAGGAGGCAATCCTGTTATTTGTGATAACATGGATGAAGTAAACCTGGAGGATATCATGCTAATTGAAATAAGCCAGACAGAGAAAGACAAATACTTCATTCTATCACTTATATGGGGAATCTAAAAGAAAGAGAGAGTGAGAAAGACAGAAAGAAAGAATGAAAGAAAAAGGAAGGGAGGGAGGGAGGGAGGAAGAGAGGAAGGAAGGAAGGAAGGAGGGAAGGAAGGGGCAAACTCATAGAAACAAAGAGCAGAATAATGGTTGCCAGGGGCTGGGAGCAGTGCGGGGAAGGTGGAGTGGTTGGTAAAAGATACAAACTCTCAGTTATAAGATGAATAAGGCCTGAGAATCTAATGTATAACATGGTGATTATCATTGATAGCACTGTATTGTATAATTGAAATTCCCTGAAAGAAGAATTTACGTTTTCTCACCAAAAAAAAAAAAAAAAAAAACCCAGATAAGTAGATATGTGAGGCGATGGATATATTAAGTTTTTATGGGATTTATTTCACAATGTATACATATATCAAATAATCACACACTTTGAAGATATTGCAATTGCAATTTTATTTGTCAGTTTTACCTCAATAAAGCTAAAAACAAATACTCCACAGTAAACCAAACCTGGAATGTCCACTGAGCTCTCTTGACAAGCTCTGTCAAGAAATGTAGATATCCAGATGGTTATTCTTTTGATTGATAATGGAAATGTTTATTTTTATTTGTGTTTCTGACAATCAACTTTCTACTTTGTAAACCACTTTACTTATTTGGCTCTATCTGCCTGTGGATATTCATTCCTCCAGCCAGCCACAAAGGAACAACTATGCATGAATACATTTCTATGTTGAAAAATTACATTATTTGCTAAAAATGCTGCTTTCAGACACATCAAGAAAAGAAAAAAGTGAATTGGAAGACATTAGTAAACCTTTAAGTCAACAATTTAATGTGATAAATCCATTGAGAAGCCATTGGATCATGTATAAATAAAGGTGACAGAGGAGAAAAGTAAATATGACAAGATGAACAAAGAAAGAAAGGTTTAGCATAGAGAATTTTGTTAGCAAGCTCTTCTTTTAAGACATCTTAAAATGCTTAATGGCCTTGACCTGCATCAGTACCTTGGCTCTACTTTTCTGTTCCTTTCTCATGTCTATGTACAATCCATGCTTTTTCTTCTGTTTACATATCTAGTGCTATGGCATGGAAAGGAATCTTCTCCAGGGGCCAAAGAACTGCTGTGGTTCACAGTAGACCTTGATTCTGCTTCTAGCTCCTCTATTCATACCGGAGATATTATTCCAATGCTGATTCAGATTTCTCTTAAAAATGCAGTGAAGCTAAAATGTTTCAAACATCATAGTGCTATTGCTGTTTTTGGTTAACAGTGCTAATAGTTGTGCAGGTAATGCTACTGTATTGTGTCATCTCCTTATAGTGTAGTTTGTTAAAAGTTGGAGTTCAACCTGAGATATGTCCATGGCTTTAGTTTCTCCAATAAAGATTTAAGATTTAAGATTTAAACAGAAGGACCTCATTATACACCAGTCTCATTTCTAAGACCAATTCACATCATGGAGTCTGAGGGCTATTATATGGGAGGCTCCATGTTATTAGCAGACCATTTATCACTGGGGTAAAAGTAATTACGAGGCATCTTACTAATCCTTCCAACATTTATGAGATATTTGTTATGAGTTATTAGCAATGAACAATGAATAAATGAGCTTTTGACAAAAACATGAAAAACCTTCCAACTTTTGTCTCTTTCTTCTAACATCTTGAGGTTTTGCTGTCACTGGCTGATGTGGAGGTAACCTATTTACACAGAATCAAACTTGTTGACATTTAAGTGTTAAAAAAAACACGATCTAAGCAGTAGAAAGAATATAGGAATGACATTCACAGATATTTCCAGCTGTCAACAAGTCAGGTTTCTTACTAACTGTAAGCCCTTGAAGTATTATGTTCTTTGGACAGAGTGAGAAATACTGTTACTTCAGGTGTTTTTTGTTTTTATTTTTTTTGTATCCATATAGTTGTCTGTACTAATTAGCAAAATATCATGAGTCTTTCTACTTCTCCCATCTCTGATGTGCCTGATTCTCCTTTTAAACAATAGCAGAAAAGAATTTCTCATGCATTTGGCAGAAAAATGGAATAGACTGATCATTCACACAAAACCAAGGAAGGATACCACCATCCCATAAGAAAGAATTTAATTAAAGATATATTTTTAGTAAGTAGGTAAGTAGTAGCACGAACTGTAAAATATTCTTAAATATAACCATGGGAACAAAAAATTAAACAGGAGCACCACATTCCTTTTATCTTCTTGAAGAAAATGTAACTTCTCATGTGAACATTGAATGAAGAAACCCTCACTGTAGAACACCCACCTTATGTAAGTGACCACTCTGTTACTGGGATGGGTGGGACTGTATCTCTCCTTCTCCTTGCTTCTCCTTTTCTAAGATGATTTAAAGGCAAAAAAGGCAAGACGTGCAGAGGAGTTAATACCACATCCCTCTTTCTTCTAAGTACTAACTTTACTGAGAAAGAGGTTCCCTACCCTATCCATTTAATTATCATTGTGGGAAGGGATGCAATTACTTGCTAAAAAGAAAATTGTACAATATAGTGATTAAGCATATTGAGCTAACCAGCCCAATCTCTGGTCTTAGCTCCACCACTTACTAATTGTATAACCTTGGCAAATTTGTTGATTTTCTGTTGCCTCAGTTTTCACATCTGTAAAATGAGGGTTATAAAAGCACCTACTCTGTGGTTCTTGTGGGGATTAAATGTATTAATATGTAAAGCACTAAGAAAAATGTCTGGTGCATACTAATCACGATTTTGCTTACTACTCCTGCTATTCCTTTCTTGTCCTTGTCTCACCCTTCTAACTGCTTCAAATAATTTTGGAAGGTGTCAACTTCCAGATTTTTGAAGAAGTTAATCAATGGTGTGATTGTGTGTCACCCTGGAAACTCGAAAGAGATAGGTTTAAGACCAGAGATACATTATATTGTTTTATGGAGGATTTAGCACTTTGAGGATGCCTGTGATAGGAGGACTTCTGAGTAATTCCCGACACTCCAAATCTCTCTTTTACTATCTATTGGAGTATGAGTTACCTATGCACATGCTAATATGTGCATGGTGCAGTAAATTTCTCCAAAACGTAGCAACTTAAAACACCATTTTTTAAATCTTTCAATTTCTGTGGGCATAGCTTAGCTGGGTGCTTCTGAGTCAAGCTCCCTAATGAATCTATAGCCTGTTAGCAGGCCTGTGGTCTCATCTGAAGGCATGACCGGGGAGGGATCTACTTCTTAGCTCACTTACATGGTCAGCTACAATTTCTCAAGGCAATCCTTTGGAAAGACCTATATGTAAGTACCCAAGGCTTTCTGACAACCACATTCACTTTATAGGTCAAAGTAAAGAAGTTCCAATTGAATATTAGGCTTTTATGTTCTTCAGGCCATTCTATGACTGAAATTTGTCCTGTGATAATTCACACTGACTGGCACTCATGAGGGAACTGACTGGTTAGTCTGTCTTCGTTCTTCCTCTCATCTTTCTTCCTCATCTACGTCCCTCAAGCACCAAATTTATCTCACTATGCACAGCAACTAAACAATCTCCAGTGGTTATTTCCATTCTGACCACTGCATAACCCAATTCATTAATATGCTCTGTAAGATCAGAAGATCTTGTATTTAATAGAACTCTCCCGTGCTGGAAAACCATTATTGTTTTAAATAGCACTTATTTTTCTTTCCAGTATGTTCAAATTTACTTAAGATTTTTAAATTCTTGTTAGGTTTTACCTTTGGGATTTCTGTGGTTCTAGAGCTGAGAAAGTTGGGTGTGAGCTGACTCAGTTTTTAATTGTTATAAAGAGTTTTAACTAAGCTGCCTGTCCCCTGTCTGTTTACAATGTTGTGGAGCTGCAAACATAAGGTTTCTTAAGTTTTTATTTTTGCAAAATGTTCTTGTCAATTTCATGTCTCCAAAACACTTAAAATGTGAACAACTGAGTTTATATCAGACACATGATTTTGAAGACAAGTAGGATGAACAAGAATTAAAGAGAATTTCCTGATATTTTGTCATATTCTCTGGGCTCATTTAGTTATATATGTGTAGGTACTCTCAGCCTTTGTTGTTCTTTTTATCCTAACCATTGTCCTTTGTGGCTAAAGTTGTAATTTTTGTCAACTTCTCTCTTTTAATTAATTTATTGTTTCGTTAAGTTTAAAATATATAGTGTCTCTTTCAGTACTGTAATTGCAAATTGGAAATTACAGTAAGAGAGTTTAACTCATTCTGCTCAAGACTTACATAACTCCACCCTACATTTAATAAATGTTTTGAGGCAATATTTCTTTGTTTGGAAATTTTTACATTACATTAAATATCCTACATATTTCAAATAACATTAATCATTACACTGCTTTTCTGAGTGCTTTTCTGAGCATAGAGATTAATGTAAACTTTTATTTTCAGCTTTTTTAACTATCCATACTACTTTTTAAATTTATAAAGTCAAATAGATTTTATAATTCTTTTAAAAATAGCAATAATGAACTAAATTCGACTTCCATTGTTGACACTGAACTTAATTCAAATACTGAAAATATTTTTAAATTCAAAAGGAAAAAATAAGAGCAAAGGGCAGGGTAATGTACTAAATTACCTGAGAGGAAAAAAAAATTGGGGGGAATTCGTGTTCACACTAACCATTTGAAAATCAGGACAAAAATGATGGCCTGAGCTCTTTGCCAGACAGTGTCTTCTTCAGAAAATGTTAATAACATTCCATTTTTAAAGTAATTTTTTCTTTTGACAGTCACTGAGCTGTACACTTAGATGGTAACCTTTAGATGCCATCAAGGAAATGTTGAGCAAGTTCTAGGTTTAATAAGAAAAAAAGATTATTATTGACACCTTTCATTCTATTTCAACCCAAAACATGGAGTAGGATTTCCATTCAGTGAAGTTCTTTCTTTACTCATCGATTTTTTTCCCCCCACTTGAAACACACCTCACTCAATGCTCCTGGATACTTTCTGGGAGCAGTGCAGAAAGGTTGGCTAGCAATAGGGTAATGTTTCTTGGATGAGGCTTATAACCCATTTTTGTGTTTTCCTACTCATGGCCACAGGAAGACTGAGAATAAATATGCTGACCTAGAAGAAAAATTGAATTTAGCATCATAAGGTAATCCACCAAAACTCACTGCCCAGAAAGTAGTGTGATCAGAATTTCAAGCCCCAGGTGACTTTTTGGTATACAGCGGCCAATATCATGAGCTGATTATATGCACACGTATCAACTTAGAGAGTTATTGGCAGACACCGAATAGCTCACAGATTTGAAACAAGAGGACCTTAGGGACTGGAATGGAGGATGGGCCACTGCTAGAATCCTCTCCTCAGATGTCTCCTATTCCTTCTGTTTCTGCTCCTCTCTGGGTGCTAGTGTAGTGGTCACTGGCGTCTCTAGAGTCACATCTTAATAGTTCTCTAACCTGAGAGAAAGAAGAAGCTTTTCACTGCCGTCTCCAACATGAGCAACTTTGGAAGGACACAGAATGATACTATAAGTAATAGTAGTTTATTTCAGGCACTGTGCTAAGAACTTTACACTCTACAAAACTCCTAAGAGCAAGTTATTTTTATCTCCATAAATTTTTAACAAAAAAGAAAACAGGCTTAGAGAGGTCAGGGAACTTGCTCAAGGTCCAATCGTCAGGAGGTGGTTGTGCTGCTTTTCCCAATTAAGGTAGTGTGACAAAAGAAACCCTCCCTCTAATAATTACTCCATATATACTGTTACCTATTGGCCTGACTTGGGTCTCATGCCCATCAGTGAACGAACTGCTGTGGCTAGGATGATGTTATCCTACTGGTTCAGCCTGGGTCTAGTGCCCAGACCTACAGTCAGGGGACTGAATTCTGTTACAGAAATTAACAGAAGACCACCTCAAGACTTTCCTGAGACTATACCTGCAGTGAATAGGGGAGCTGACTAGGAACCTAGCTCTGCCAGAGCCCAGACTCTTCCCTTACCTATTCAACTTCATAATAATACTGTGTATTGCTATCTCATTCTACAGATGAGAAAATCAACATGGTGAAGTCAAAATATATCCAAATTAACGTGGCCAGAAATAGGGGGAAAGAAAACTTGATGGTAGCTCTGTCTGTTCTTTGATCCAGTGTTTTGTCCACCCAGCTATTCAGCTCCATGGTGGTAGGTTATGGAGTGTTTTCATTATACTTATTTCTAAAGAGAGTTGGTCCAAAGCCCCTCACCATGCAGAGAGGTGGAAAAGTACAAGGTACAGTGGTAAAGTCAACTGTGTCTGTAGTTTCTGTATTAGTTTGATAGGGTTGCTGTAACAAAGTACCACAAAGTGGGTGTCTTAAACAACAGAAATTTATTGTATCATAGTTTTGGAGGCTGGAAGTCTGAGCTTAAGGCGTAAATCAGCAGAGCTGGTTTCTTCTGAAGGCTGTGAGGGAGACTCTGTTCTATGCCTCTTTCCTAGCTCCTGGTGGTCTGATCTTTGGCATTCTTCGGCTTGTAGATGCATTCCCCTGATCTCTGCCTTCACGTTCACATGATGTTTTCTCTGTGTGGGTGTATCTTTGTGTGCATGTATGTGTCCCAGTTTCCCCCTTTTATAAGCACACCGGTCATATTGGATGGGGGGTGTGGTCCACTCTATCCCAATATGACCTCAACTTAATCAACTACAGCTACTACAACCCTATGTCTAGAAAGGTCATATTTTGAGGTACTGAGGGGCTAGGACTTCAACGTATGAATTTTTTGGGGGGGAGCGACACAATTCAACCTGTAGAGTTTCTCTGGTAAGAAAGAAACTAAAGGAAACATACATAGCTTTTCTACTAAGGAAGACTTTCATTGGCCTTTTTATTTAAGCTAAAGAAAGAAACAGTTAGAAAACTAGCCTCAGTGGGTAGTCTGGAGGAAAGTTAGGAAAATGGGGTGGGATGAAAGAAGAGAGGGATAGTCAATAAAGCGTATGGAAAGTAACAAAAGCATACTGAGGTGGCCAAGGGCATCCTTTTGAAAAGCTTTGAATCAACTAGTTATTAATTGGTTCTGATCCAAAATGCCATTGAGATTGTAGAAAGTAGGTGGTATAGCCAAAGCAACAGGTGTGAGAAGTCAACTTTGGCCTCATTATTGAAGATTAATCATTGAAGGAGGTGGTAAAAACATTAGGAGAAAGAGAAGAAGCCAGAGATCAAAGATTAGAATGCAGAGTCATTCTTGAATTCATCAGAAGGGTTAGCATCATTATGAATAACATCTTTGGAGCTACTTTTGTTCAACAAACCACTTCTGAATATTTAAAATGCAATTAGTGATTTAGTTTTTCGATATGCATTTCCTGGAAGCCAATTGGATCTAATAAGCTCTGCCCCAAAACATTTTCTTTAGAATTTATAACTAATGATGATCCATATAATGTAAACTGAAGCCTCATTACTCATGGGGTTCTTAAATGAGCTAATATATGCAACACACTTAGAATAGTGCCTGACACGTAGCAATGATACGCAAGTGTTTACTAGTATTATTAGGTGACTTTTAAAAAATTTATTTATTTATTCATTTATTTTTGGCTGCGTTGGGTCTTTGTTGCTGCGCGTGGGTTTTCTCCAGTTGCAGCGAGTGGGGGCTACTCTTTGTTGTGGTGCACGGGCTTCTCCTTGCAGTGGCTTCTCTTGTTGGGAAGCATGGGCTCTAGGCATGCGGGCTTCAGTAGTTGTGGCTCGCAGGCTCTAGAGCGCAGGCTCAGTAGTTGTGGCGCGCGGGCTTACTTGCTCTGCGGCATGTAGGATCTTCCCAGTCCAGGGCCCGAACTCGTGTACCCTGCATTGGCAGGCAGATTCTTAACAACTGCGCCACCAGGGAAGTCCCTGTTAGGTGACTTTTAATCCCTCATAGGATAAGGGAAATAGAACAAGGTGTAAATGGGCTAGAATAGGTTTGCTCGAGCTCCTGCCACATTAATGAATTTACTTTCAGATGCTCCTCTGATTGTCACTGAGATAGTGTAGTGTTGAAAAAAAATCTCCATATTAATGTATAAAAAATAAAAAGAAACAGTCTTTATGCTCTCCATTCATTCATTCAACATACAATTGACAAATTAGATGCTTAGTATTTTTAGCCTTCTAAAACTATTTAGTAGTGAATCACTAAAAGTTATCAAAAAACAACAAAAAATCTAATGGCATAAAACATTAGTTTGAAATGTTTTGGTAATTGAAAAGATAAAATAAAGATAAAATATTGATAATTTTAATTGATATGAATTTTGAATAGACAATTTTGCATCTTGGTCAATTACCATGAGAAAGCATATTAAATAATTTTGTAATATCTAAGCTTAAGCCAATGTACTATTGTGATATAATGTATATCACATATAGGTATATGTAAGTTCTTAGGGCTGTACTGTAATTCATAAGGAGGTTGCAAATGAAGTATAAGGCACGTTTCCTGTTATTGATATTAATCACTTTTAGCATTCTTGTGTAATGATTTTACTGGAAGTTTTATATCAAGCCTCAAATACTCATTTGTATAATTTTAGTATAATTCTGTTTTTAGTATAATTTTAGTATAATTTTGTGTTCTTTGTCCATCTTAGGTGCTCAGTGAATATTGTTAATATTGCTACGTTTGTTTTTTATGTAGTTATAGATCTCTACAGTTTAACCATTAATGTGTATATTTTAAAGACATCTTTAAAAGGCTGTGTACCAAGGCATCCAACACTTATAAAGTCATACCCACAAGAATTATTACTAATCTATGTTACATTTCTCTGCCTCTTTATACCCGATTTTATATGGTGGCCTCTATAAGTGTCCAAAACTAATATTGAGATCCTGCAGTAGTTTTCCGCATGGCTATACATTGGAATCACCTGAGATGCTTAAATTTTTCTACTATGAACGGGGTCAATCTCAGACCAAATTGAGTCAGAATCTCTGACAAACAGCCCTATTCATTGGCATGTTTAGCAGTTTTGTGGGTGATCCTAATGTGTAACTAGGTTGAAAATCTCATAAATATTATCCTGCTTTTAAGAGTAAATAATGTATAATATGAAAGACGTGAACATTCAAAGATAAGGTGGCTTACTTATGTGAGGGATACATTTTGGCAAAATTTTTTACTTTCCGTACTTTAGGCGTATATGGCAACAAAGCAGTTCTTTGGTACAGTGGGGAATATAGGAAGTCATAAAACTAATGAACCTACAATTAAGTCAAAGAAAAATGTATCAACCAGCACAAAAGTATAAATTCTTAGACCAATTTGCTCTTCCACTGCCATTTGTGCTCTCTCTCTCTCTCTCTCTCCTCTCTCTCCCTTTCTCTTTCTCTATTTGACTCTGACTTTTGCTACCACAGCAAGAAAAACTGAATCTGATATTCTGTTCTTTTTGCTAGTGCTAACCAGTATTAACACGGACATTATGACCTGATGATGGGGAGTGTTACTTCCCTGCCACTGGAAGAAATCCAAGCGAGAACACATTAAAATAATGTACATTAATTAATCACTTTTATTTTTTCATTGAAAACTTGCATACTTTTATATGTTTGAATATATGTCTTAAAAGTTAGCTACAAAGTACTGTTTGGGTTTTTATTTATTTGAGCTTATATTTTCTTTACTAGTGCAATACAGTGGACTTTTCTTCCATTTTTTTACTGGCAGCTTTTTAAAAAATATATCTTTTTGACTGAATAATATGTTTTTAACAGCTTTTGGTTCAGGCCTTAAAAAAGTTAATACCTAGGCAAAAATCAGTTAAAGTAAACGTTGCTTTGAAAACACCTTTATCTATAAAGTAGAGTGCACATGGCTTCATGTACATATAAAATAGTGGTTTGGGGATAATTTCTATGGAATATATGTATATTTCAGCATTATTTTAAATGCTCTCAAGACTGAGGGTATAGCAGGAGAAAAAGCAGGTGGAATCCCCTACACATTTAAAAATTGTTTTCCTCCTTCCTTCCTTAGCATCAATTTCTAAATTAATGTGAACTACATGAGTTTATGAGAAAACGCCTTAGTATTCTAATTTCCTTAATTGCATGTGTAAACACAGGAGCAAAGTGGATGGAAAACTAGCCACTGTAATACTCTTACTGCAAAAAAATACAGAAGTGTTATCTCATTTTCCTTGATTTCATAAGTTAGTACTTAAAGGTGTCAGCAAAACCCGTGTCACTAAAGTATATACTTAGAATGTTAAATGGCCAAGAAGAAGGCTTGTACTTACTCAGTTAAAAGTCTGGGTGATATTTTTAGTCAATATATTTTTTTCTAGCATCTTGAAAGCAAAGCTTTTCTCGGCTGCCAAGGTCCATCTGCTTGTTAGTTCATTAATAGAAACTGTCCCTAATAGCATAAAGCTAATAGAACCATGAAGTGGAAATGCAAACAGCCCCTGTAATTCTAACTTAGAACAACACCATGCTCTCTGACTAGACAGGAAGAACTCTATTAAATATCTCTTTTAACCACCAAGGAGTGAATAAATTCAATCTCCCTTAGGTTTAAAGCAGCTTTACTCCAAAAAAAATGGGCCTTCCGCATTGATTCCTAGGAAAGGAAAACTCCCAAAATTCCTCTTGTAACTCTTTCAGAATGTTTGAAATTTAATAGTAGGCAAATCATTTACTTTCAATAAATACAAATAAGTTTAAAATGCTGCTATTTCAGAACAGTAACTTTTGCTGTAAATTAATAGGTAGGTCCAGATTTTGGGGGAAGGGAGCCATGAGTTTCTATTTCCCTACTAGAAAAAATCTAGGGTAAAGCACTAATAAAAGACCTGGAGACTCTCTTTAGTACTTTTTGAGGCTTTTTCTTTTTTAAGTTCTTAAAACTTGGTATCCCTGAGACCTACCTTGATATTTCCTCCATTTCTTTCGTCAGAAGTCCCAAGGACCTCCAAACATCTAAGGAAAAGGTAATAGTGGCTCTCTCTTCTCAACTCTGGGAATAATATTCTTCTTCTCCCCTTCATTTAGGCCAACCTTGCCAGGGCAGTTTCCAAACTTCATTGTTCAATCAATTTTGCATTTCTATGGTGAATCTTTTCTTTCTCTACTCATCATTCCTTTCACTGCATTCAGTTTAGTTTCCAAAGATAATCCTTGGGAAGAGTGGAGATGGGAGTTGGTGAGAATGGGGAGAAGGAGGGATGTTCTGTGGAAAGAGTCTGCGCTTTGGGATCAAACTGTCCTGGGTTTGAATCCCTGCTCCTAAAACACTTTAACTAGGAGACTTTGGACAAATTACTTATTCTCTGAGAGTCTCAATCTCTGGACAGTAAAAAAGGAGGTGATGGTGATCTCATTGCTTCTCTCAGAGGTGGTAAGAAGGTAGCAGTGAGAGTAAAATCCTAGGCATCTCTCTTTTTCATTTCATCTTTAATGAATCTGAAGTCCTTTCCCCCTAATATCTCCCCTCACTTTACCTCAAAATTTACTTAAATCTGACCTCCACCAAGTCTTAGCCCAGGATCCTTTCCAACATTTTGGTTTCTATGATTTATTTTTCCTCTTGGAGGGTATGCTCCAAGATTGAACTCTTGAAATACTGTTCTCATTAGAGGGTATTTATGCTTTACTATAGGAAATTTCACAAAAGTGCACACATAAATTTGCTAGTTTCAACTCGAGTAGAGATTTTAACAAGATTTTCAAGAAGTATTATAAAAAACTGGTTGAGTATGGTCTCTGAAGATTTTTTGATTAGTGAAGGTGATCTAGTTCCTTAATTACCACCTTAAATTTCTGTAACTGTAAAACAGGGATTACAATAGTACCTAAAACAAAGTTGTTGCAAGACTTAAAAAAGTAAAATTATATGTAAAGTACTGTAACAGTCCTTGGTGGGCTAGCTTTTACTGTTTTTACTTAGTATAATTTAATATGAGGTAAATTAATTTGGGTCTAGAACCAGATTTGACTGACAAGTTAGAAATTCTCTCTAGCATAAATGTACTCAGTTTAGTAAAAAAATCATCTTATCCATAGACTGTGTGTCTAGGTGGATTTCTGTTTGCTTACTCACTCTACTTGGCTACAGCATTTAAACTGGAAGGAGGAACAGAAGTCAACTTTTTTTTTTTTGTATTAGAAATAATTGGGAAATGAATTTAAAAATAAGATTCCATTTTAAATAGTGACAAACTACATAAAATACATTGGAATAACTCTAACAAAAGATGTGCAAGTACTATAAGGAAAACTTTAAATTACTGCAGAGAGAGGTTAAAAAAGACCAAGTAAATGGAGATGTAAACTATGTTAATTGATTGGAAGACTGACTATTATTAAGATGGTGATTGATTTAACACAATACCAATCAAAAATGTAAAAACTGACAAATTATTTTAAAAGTTATATGGAAATGCAAATGATCCCAAACAGCAAATAATATTTAAAAGAACAAGAATGGAGGACTAATACCAGTTGATTTCAGGACTTTTAAAGCTACAATAATCAAGGTGGTTTCTGATTTGCTAACAGATGAGCATATAGATCAATGGAACTCAATAAGTTATCTAAAAATAAACCTACACATATGTGGTCAATTGATTGTCAATAAAGTTGCCCGGGCAATTCCAGGGGGAAAGAAGAGTCTTCTTTACAAATGGCTCTGGTAAACTAGATATTCATGAGAAAAAAAATCAACCTTTACCTCACACCATACACAAAAAATTAATTTTATATGGATTATAGACCTAAAATCTTCTAGGAGAAAACATAAGAAAAGGACTTTGTGACCTTGGATTAAGCAAGGATTTCTTTGTTTAGGGCACACAAAAAATGAAATCATTAAATTAAATTTTATCAATGTTAAAAAATCCCTTTTATTTCTCTACAAAGAAAACAGAAAAGGACACCAAAACTGGGAGAAAATTTGCAACAAAAAGATTAGAGAAAGGATTTGTATCCAGAATACACAAAAATACTCTTACAACTCAGTGATAAGACAAACAACCCAATAAAAATCAATGGGCAAAACATTTGATCATAAATTTCACCAAAGAAGATATATGATGGGAAATAAGTACAGAGATGCTTATCAGTATTATTCATCAGGTAATGCAACTAAACCAAGTTACCCTTTCAAGAATGTTGATAAAATACTGACCATGGTAAAAATGTGGAAGAATGGAAAATTTGATACACTGCTGGTGGAAATGTAGAATAGTAAAACCATGTTGGAGAATAGTTTAGCAGTTTTCTTTATATATTTCTTAAAATACTACCGTATAGTTCAGTCACTTCATTCCTAGGTTTTTACGTAAAGGATTGAAAACATATACCCATGCAAAAACTTGTACACAAATGTTCATAGTAGCTTTATATGTAATAACCAAAAACTGGAAATAAACCAGAAGTACAGCAATAGGTGAATGGGTCAACAGATGGTGGTATAACAATACAATGGGATACTCTTCACTAGTAAAAAGGAACAAATTACAGATGTGTGCAACCCCATGGATGAGCCTGAAAAATCGTTTGGCTGAGTGAAAGAAGTTAGATACAAAATGTACATGTAAGCTAATCTAGAGTGATAGAAAGCAGATTAGTGGTTGTTTGGGGACAGGGGTATAGAGAAGGATAGACTGCAAAGGAAGCATAGGGAAACCTTGTGGTGTTATGGAAGCATTCAGTATTTTTCTTGCAGTGGTAGTTTCATGGATCAAACTTATCCAATTGAACACTTTTAATATGTGCTATTTATTGTATATAAATTATAGGTCAACAACGTTGCTAAAAAATAAAAAGGAATTCTAAGGAGTTGAACCTCTATTTATACATTTCAATATTTTATGACTTATTGAAACTAATATTTTAATAGACCTGTTTAAAAGGGGACTTCCAAGGCAAAATATGAGGTGAGGTTTAACTATTTCCTATCCCTGAGCAATGGGTGTGTGTGTGTTTGTGTATGTGGCAGTGGTGGGGATAGGACAGAGAGAGGGGGAGAATCTTAAATATCCTGACAGATATAAGCTGAGCTTCTAGTTGTAAAAGATTTTCTACTTAATCCAGGAAAGTTCAAGGACACGGAGATAAATCCCTGCCCACAAAAGGATGGAAGAGAGTGTGGGAGAGAGAATAGGTCCCATAGGCTCTCTTTTAAGAGAAGACAGTCTTAGGAAAAAAGTTTTTTTTAATTCCTAAAATTTTGCCTTTCAAGAAAGCCTAAATATTTTCCTTAAAGATTCCTTTGGCAAATAGTAAAACATGTGGGACAAAGAGACTTTTATGGACAGAGGATAAGCTTGAAGAAGCACTTTCATCGAATCTGAAAATCATAAAATCTGACCCTGCCATCTGCCTGTCAGGAGAGTTCTTACTCATTACTGGCTCAGTCTCTCCCACCTCAACTCTCCAGCTTGAGAAAATAATTTCTTCCCAGGTGCAGAATTATTGCAATAGTTCCTCATCAACATCAACCTTCAGGTTTCTTTGCATAGACCTTCTAGTACTGGGCAGATAGTTTAGTTTACTTCTCCCCACAAGTACTTTTTTTTTTCTTTTGTTGTTGTTGAAGTATAATTGACTTACAATATTATGTTAATTTTAGGCATACAGCATAGTGATTCAGTATTTTTTCAGATTATACTCCATTATAGGTTATTACAAGATAATGAGTATAATTCCCTATGCTATACAGTGTATCCTTGTTGCTTATCTATTTTCTATACAGTAGTTTGTATCTATTAAAATACACAAGTTTTCACTCGTCTATGTGCTATCATGATCCATACTGAGTGGCTTGGAACATCTTTCCTCATCCTCACTACCTATGTTATTTCTACCTGGTCAGACAAAGTCCACTTCTCTTTGAAGCCCCAAGTCTACCCACTTTCTTGACCCTCCTTGTCCCATAGAACACACATTTCTGCAGTAGCCTTTGCCCATGCTGGTCGGTTCATATTTATAGCATAATGCTTTCAATGATCAATTATTTTATTATTTCCCTGGTTAGATTGTAGTCTCCTTGAAAACAGGAAGCATGTCAAATAATTATCTGGATCCTTCTTAGCATCTGGCCTAGTATCTAACACATAGTATGTATTCAATAAATATTCACTGATTAATGTATTATAGGCCATAACAGAGGAAGTAAGGGAGCTGTATATGAGTGAATTTTCAGAAATAGTAATAACAATTCTGTATATTTGTAAAGTGTGACAGTTGAGTGCATGAGTTTTGGGGTCACACAAGCATGGGTTTAGTTCAAATCCCAACTCTGTACCTTACACCAAGGCACTTAAACTCTGAGTCTCAATTTCTTCATCTATAAAACAGGCATAATAATAGTGTCTTCATAAAAGTATTGTACAGGTCAAATGAAATGTTTGTTAAAGTCATCAACATGAAACCTGTCTAAAATTTTCAATAATTGTAGCTTTGTGTAGCCTTTAACGTTTTAGCATGGCTTTAGAATACATTCCTTAATAAAACCAATAAAGCCTCAATAACATATAGGGAATCAATAATCTCTACTTTACTGATTAGGAGACATTGTAATTTGTCTAATGTCAAACTCTTTGTTAGTGGAAAAGAGAAGACCGAAATTCAAAATTTCTGACTTTACTTGTCCTGAATTATCTGTTAATGAAGAGGCATTGTGGTAGGAAGCAAGAGTTGATAGTAAGTAATAACAAATTTCTGATTATCATAGCATTTAAATTAATGAAGATGAAACAATAAACCCTTGCATTTGGTGCTGTGACCTGGAACAAGTACATTCTAATTCATTAAACTAATTTTACCCATAAAGTAGAAGTACCAAACTAAAAAAAAAAAAAAGAAAAAAATTAGGTGGCCAGTCAGAAACAAGTGAAAGGCAAAGAAGAAAAAAGTGTGGTTTATGCCCCAACATCCATTTCATCTATTTTATCCCAGATTTTAATGTCATGTAATCTATACTTGTCTATGATTGATTCAGAAATGAGCATGTGATCCAATGATACAACGCAAACAGAAGTTGGCTAGAGAGGCTTCTGGGAAATTTTGTTTTTCTCCTAGGGATACAGAAAAGGAAACAATCTCTATCTCTTTTCTTTTTCTGATTGTTTTCATGTCTAGATATGCTGTAGCCATCTTACCACTAATAAGAGGAAGGTGATACCTGCAAAAATGGAAAAGCAGAGAGATGATAACGTCTTTGGACATATAACTTCACTTTCTTGGAACCCGCTGGGTTTCTAGTAAAGTGAAAATACTCATTTCCATACTGTTTAAGCCAATTTTAATTGGGATTTCTACTGCTTGCCGTTGAGAGAATTTTAATATTACAGTGAATCTCAGAAAACTTTGGGAGATGAGAATGGGAGAGGAGAGTGTTGTTTCTGTATTGGAGATTGAAAAAATATCACAAAGATTGAACCTAATAACAGCTTTTAATCCAAAGATCCATTTATCCTTGCAGACTGTATTTTGTAGCATCTCTAAAAGTGACAAGGATTGCAAGCTCCCTTGTCAATGTCATTAAAATGTGCATGACATTTTCAAGGAGAGGAAATAAAATAACTGCCTGAGCCAATGGGCTTTTTGGAGCCATTTTGAACTGATGGACCCCCTTTCACTAGGTGAAAATAAAATATATGAGTAGAGGCAGGGAGGGGGATTTCAAAATGCTTTGAGAAAATGTCAAATGTAATCTGCCCCATTTGATGTAATAAAACTATGGGAATTCCTAGGTAGGTGCTTGCTTAGATGAAAATAAGACCAGAAACTTCATCAAACCCAAACTTCCAGAGGAATTTGTGTCCTGTCAGTTGGGAAGACTTGCCACAGTGGGATGTTTTAGCTAATGGTTTGATTTTTGCCTAAATCATATAATCTCTTTGTTTCAATTCTCTCTGGCCACCAAACAAAAGAACTAATTCCTGTCCTGGATATCTCAGAGTGATTGTGTAGCAATAATAATGACATAATATATTTCCCAGCACTCAAAAATGACTTGCCCACAGTAAGCACCTGATAAATATTTGTAAAGTGGTGGAAAGTAGTTTGGATTTAGAGTCTGAACAAAAAGAGTCTAAACAAAACAGCTAGATCACTGATCAGCACATCTACATGGAAAAGGTTTTTCACTTTGCCTGACATCAGTCATGGTTTCAAATGCCTGGTAAACAGTTCATTGGTTTGATTTCTGAAAAATACCAGAATATAATTGTCATAAATTCTTGATATTTTAAGGCTTATAACAGATATAGTTAATTGGAAATATGTCTTGTAACACAAGATTTCACTTTTGTTAGTGTTCTCATATTAAGTTATATTATTTTTTAAAGAAACACATAGACTTGCTTTACTCCATTGCTAGCAGGTAGTGTCTTTCAAGTTAGAGGCCTTTGTGAAGATGGTCACTTCATGTTTTAGGATCAGGCTGTAAAAGCTTATCAGGTGCCCACTGAGAATGGACAGCTTCACGCTGTCCAGTGTGAGGTAACATGGCTGGGTTATTTCTTCAGGAGCACCCTCAACTCTGTATCAGTAAATATTTCCTTTTGGGCTTATCATTTTCTCCACAAAGAAATCTTGCAAGCTCCGGCCCATGATTCATGAACTTGAATGTCAATGTTCTTAGAGTCAAATAACAGAAGAGAATTGGGGATTTCCCTGTTCAGAGAACAGATTTTTGTGATATCCCTGAAATCATTCTCTGACCCACCCCAGAGTCTCTTGGAGACCCTTTGCAGAGAGTAAACCTATTGTCTTTTTCTGGGAGTGTGGAGGAGAACCTGGTATGCAATAACTATTTACACAACTTTTCAAATAATTTTCCCGTCTCAGTCCCAAATGCTTCCTATTTCCAGAAGTCCTGTTATTCAGGAGTCCTTAGTATTTCTGGGGTCCTCTGATGGAGATTAACCTGCATTTGAGATGCCTCAATCAATATAACAAATTTATTCAACAAATATGTATTATCGTGTGCCAGGCAGAGATTAGGCACTTGGGATACAATAGTAAACAAAACAAAACTCCCTCTTCTCAAAGAGTTTACAGAATGTAAGAAACAGTCAATAAACAAGACGCATACTAACTAAATAAATTATTTAATATTCTAGGGACTGTTAAGTGGCATGGAAAAAACATTAGAATAGGGTAAGGGGATGGGGGGGTGCCAGGAGATAAAGAGCAGGTAGCAATTTTAAAAAGGGTAGTCATACCTAGTGAGAGTGTGAATTTTGATTAAAATTTGATGGAAGCAAAACAGTTATCTAAGGTAATACCTGGGGCAAGGGTGTTGCAGCCACAGGGAACTTCCAGTGCCTAAGTTCTGAGGTGAGAATGTACTTAAGTGTTTGATGAACAGCAAGGAGGCCAGTGTAGCCAGAGTGGAAGGAGTGAAGAGAAGAAGACTGTGGGGTGATGAGGAAGGCAGGGAGGTGGAGGGGTGTGAGCTGGAGACACACCCTGCTTATTGTGTAAACATTGTATAAACACTGGTTTTTTACTCCGAAGGACATAGCATGCCAGTACAGGCTGCTAATCACAGAAATGACGTGACCTGATTCATATTTTAGGGATATCACTGGTGCTGTGTTGAGAATAGATTGAATGAGGGGCCAGGGTAGAAACAGGATACTTAGCTAAGAATTAGTTCATTAGTCCAGGGAAGAAATAATGGTAGGCATACTTGTTTCCTGGGGCTGCCACAACAAATTACCACAAACTGGGTGGCTTAAAAAAAAAAAAAATTCTCTCACGGTCTGGAGACTAGAAGTCTGAAACCAAGGTGTCATGTCAGCAGGGCCATGCTCCCTTTGAGGGCTCTAGGGAAAAATTCTTTCTTGCCTCTTCCAGCTTCCAGCAGTCCTTGTTTGCCAGTAGACCTTGGCATTCCTTGTTTTGTGGCACCATAACTTCAATCTCTGCCTTTGTCTTTACTTAGTTGTCCTCCTTCTGTGTGTGTCTGTATCTCCAAATCTTTGTTCCTTAAAAAGACACCAGTCATTGGATTCTCCCTAATCCAGTATGAACTCATTTTAACTTTATAACATCAACAAAGACCCTATTTCCAAATAAGGTCACATTTATAGGTACGAGAGTTTAGGGCTTCAAGATATCTTTTTGGGGAGCACAATTTAACCCATGACAGTGAGTAGTACTAGTAAAAGATGGTGGGAAGTGATGAGTTTCTGGGTGTATTTTGAAGGTAGAGCCAGCAGAATTGTCTAAGGACATGGATGTTGGATATTAAAGAGAAAGGCTCCAAGGTTGACTGACACCTGAAGTTTTCATCTTCCCTTGTCTGCTAATTCAGTTACCACTCATGCATCTGTTTTTTAGCTTTCCAAATTTTGTTGCTGTTGTATCCTTTTCAGTATTTTCTCTCAGGGGTTTATAACTTTAAAAAAACCCCACTAGTTAGGCATTTTAGTGGGGTTTGGAAAGGAGCTGTAGGAAACACATATGTGTAGAGTCTGCAGTGTTTATCCAGAAGTTCTCTCCAGGGGTGAATCTAAATTTTGTGGAGGCTGAAGCTTAGACATTTTCAGGGCCCACTTTAAGAAAAATAAATAAGTAAATAAATAAATAAACAAATAAATCCAAAATTAGATACCATAGCAGTGTTGCCCTTAAACCAGGATCCCTCTCTGGACACACACACACATAAACACACAAGCATACACACAGTTTATTAAAGAACTTGGGATCTGACTGTCAGCACTACTAACATGGAACAACCTGTAAACCCAAACACATGCCCTCATGACTAACACCTTTCAGATCTCAGGAAAGTCTTTTCCACATCTCATGTTCTACGTCCTCAAAAAAAAGAAAAGTTACCACATCCATACTGTGAAGATTTGGAGGTTTTGCTGATGTGAATATCTGAGAAAAACATTGCTTTGGAGTTTGAAGAGGATTTGAACAGCAGAAATACTTGTGTAAGAGAAATACTGAGTATCTTGTCAATTCCTCTCTCTGAGTAAGCATGACTGCAAGAGAGTCTGACTTCTTAACGTATCATTTTCCAGTAGTGCCAAGAATTCATTTATTCATTCACTTATGCCCCTATTCATGTCCTAACATATGATTGCAGAGGTACTCATAAAATCAACATGGTGTTCACAACATTTGCACTAAAGGCGGCTGAGAAATGTTTTTCAATATTAAACAATTCATGTTAGTCTTAAATTTGTATCTATATGTAGCTCTAGTTATAAGTGCTTGAGGTTAATATAGATTCTTCACCTCACTATGTGAATCTAGATATTGCCTTAAAAGATGATGAAATTACAGTATAAGTAGCAGCTATTCATATGATAAAATTAAAATGTTTTGTAATATTTTCTGTAATAACAATAAGATATATATAGCTCCTTGTAATGTTTGAACATAATATTCAAAACTCAAGGTTCATTTCTGAATCTAAGTATTGCCTTAAGAAGTTTACTGACAATTCCAGTTGCTATTGCCCCAACAAAGCAAAGTTTCTTCAAATTGAATTTAATAAAAAATTATAAAATAGTAAAAAAAGTTGATAATGTGGCATCAATATCAATAAAATAAAATTATCTGAAACTCTTGATTATTATATATAGTGCTTTTGATAAAAAGAAAAGAATTAAGGCAATAAATATCTTTAATCCATGAATTGTATGCATGTTTATGTTATTATTACCCCCAAATTATCATTCCATTAATAGAATACCAAGCTGTGTACAATAATTAATTTCAGTCATTTTTGAAAGTTGATTAACTTACAGTCACCTAAAACCAATATATTTTTTACATTTTTTCCTAATTTATCATTATGGAGGTAGAGTTGTCAAGGTTGGAGAACTTACTTTATTTATAGTCGTTAGCGTGTTTAAACTTAGATAATTAGAATGTGGTGTAGGTGCACTTTTGTTGTACTCTTCCCTAGGTCCCAAGAATGTTAGGAGTGATGGACCTGTTCAAATGTAAAAGTTTGCTTAAAATGAGAAAAAAAATCAGGACAATTTACATACTCAAGAAAAAAAGGTCAAATATACAATTTCCACAATTCCAGAAAAATAATCACAATTTTCTTTCTTATACTAATTTATTGACTGATATACCTATATTTTTTTCCTGTAGTTTTTGAATAAATGCTCTTTGCCTCTTCATTTGACAAAACCTTTTATATTTTAATAGAGAGACTATTAACATATATAATTCAGTGTCTCTTATAGCATGGCAATTCAAAAATTTTCCATAATATTAATAGTTTAGAAAATTTTTTTCATCTTCACAAATCATTATTGGTAATATCCTGGAAATATTAAGTTGTTATCAAATTTGGAAAAAAACTCTATCAAGGTTTTTTCATGTGAATTGTTGCAAATACTTTCTGTTGTCACTGCTATAGTTTGTGTCCTATAAACATGGGAATTCTGATAAATCCTACTTTGTGCTATTCCCATCAAAAGAAATTGGAAGAGCTATATAGAGGTTGTGTTTAGAACCCAATGTGGTACATGATTAAGTCTGTTCCTGACAGGAAATAACTTTTATATTTACTGGGTGTTGATGAGATTCTTATTCTTTTCTGACAAATTTAAGTCTTGTGATTATAACAGTTTTCCACAAGGACACTTTCCTGTCCTGATGCAACCTCTGGAGTTGGGCTTGCTGTCACAGTGCTAGGTATGCTGGCACAGTGGACCATAGGAGGATACCTGGGAGCTGTGTCTACATTTGAATGACCACCACCAACTTAACTCTGCCACAGACATGCCTGAATGTACAAATACATTCCACTAAGCTCAAACTAAGTGTATGTTCAAGTCAACCTCTTTTACCCCAGACCCCTCAAATGCCCATGGCTTTTCCAGTGCCACCAGACAGCCAGTGTGAGTGGAGAAAAATACGACCCTTTACACAATTGTAGTTATATGCCCTAGTTTTGCAAGTTTAAAGAAAATATGTGACCATGTAAACACAGTGCTAGGCTCCTGTCTCTGGGTCTTGTTAGGCATCTGTGCAAAGGAAGGGCTCTGCAGCTTAAGCTTCATTAGCTTCACAGATTCCCGTCTGCTTCCTTTATAAAGTTGCCTTGCTGTTGCCATTGATTGCCCTGAAAGCTTGGCTGACCAACATCTTGCGGGGGGGTGTTCTTCAACTTCTGATGTTTTCAGTCGCTTTATATTGGATAGTGAATACAGTGTAGACCGTATAGAATTCAGCTTTGTTTGCACAATTCAGTCATAGGGCTTTTACAGTAAAAATAAAATCAGTTAGTAGATAACCAACTTTTGTTTCTCAGAAGCTAAAAAAAGCAAGTTTAGAATTGAGTCACACATGCGGCAGCACACGGCGAAGAAGAATGAACTGAAATGAAAGCACAATCTGGAAGAATAACTTCAAAACAATGCAGCAGGATGAGAGCCCTGCTGCTACCGTTTATGATTCCCTCCAAGCCCAGTGCTCACATCTGTCTGTGTGAGGCCGTGGCACACTCCTAGGCAACGCGTGGGTCAGGGGGCGCAGGCTCTGGATTCCCACACAGTAACGTGAAGAAAATCAATTTCAATCCTCCAAGGATGATACACTGCAACTGAAGGTCACTAAAATCTCTCAGTTCTCTTGAGACCCTTGAGGCTTGAGAGGAGATTTCCAAAAATTACCACACCTCAAATTTTGGCCCTTTAGATGAAAGCATATACTGTATTTATATTTCTACCCATTTTTACCTATGTAGGTGGGAGGAAGGGGGAGAGACATGTACAAATATGGATAACTCTCTGAACAGTCTGGTTCAAAAACATCTGCTTCGACAGTACCTCCCAGGAGTTGTCATCAAACCTATAAAAAGACTGCTGTATTCATCCATGAAAGGAAAAGTAACTTGCATTTTTTTGGGGAAAAATCCATTTATTTTACCATTGGTTGCAGGCACTTTGTTTTGAATAATGCCTGTGCAAGTTAAGTATTTTAGTGGGATTTAGAATGATTAGTGAAGGAACAGTAAAGTTAGAAACATAAAACTTATATGTGTGTGTCTCAAAGCAACCCCCTCCTCCTTTGCTTGTTATGTGGCCTAGCTTAATTCATTTAATTCCTGTGACTCTCAATTTTCTCATCTATAAAAGGGGCTAATAATGTCCAGCCTACCAATGTTAAAGGATTGTTATGAAGATCAAATAAGGAAACTGTATGTAGAAATGCTTTTTAGAAGGAAATGTTACAAACATAAGACATTACTATATTTTTTGAACATCTGAAACTAATGCCTTAAAGAAACAGGTTTTGGGGTTGAGGTGGGAGTGATGTACAAAAGGTAGAGAAGTGAAGGGACGTATTGAGAAGAAAGTAAGCTTAGACTGGTTGGTAGAAAGTGTGAGGGCATCACAGTGACCTTGGGGGAGTTTTGAATAAGAGAGTGGGACAGCCAAAGAGAGTCGGTGGGAAGGTCGCTAAATGGGACTTTAACTACTTTAAAGAATAATTTTACAAATTCTAGGTGGAAAATATCCAGAGATGTTACATGCCAAAAAACACAATGGACACAATATAACATGGTTTAGCAATTCCCTTACAAGTTAAGCATAATCAGAAGGCACATTGACCTTTTCCAGTTGCTGTCCCTTCAGAGATGCATAACACAAACTAGCAAATCATCATCCCCCCAAAAGTATTTATTAAGAACTCATTTGTCCACAGTGCTAGTGGGTGAAATCTAACGGACTGGGAAACCTATTTCAGTTTTCTGTGTAGGTTCAGCTATTTATATGCTACAGAAAATGGCAGGGGTTTATTATGTGATTTGTAGACACAATAAAGTTAGTGCTCAAACTCTGCCTAGTTGCTTCACCCTAAACTCAGCATTTTAGCAATTCAATTTAAAAAACAAACAAACAAGGACAAAAAACATCTAGTATGACTATAACGGAGAGTATTCACAAGGGTACCAGTGACACCAAACTTTGAAAATATTCTGCTCTTCTTAAGATGGCTAGTACACTCACATATTGAAGAGCTGGATGATGAGCATATTGATGTTGAGACTCGTATTATGAGTGACTTTAACTGGCTGAAAGCAAACCTGATGTGAATCCTGAACAGGAGAGTATTTTGTTCCTGACCTCTGGCCCAAAGCATGCCAGATTAAGGTCTTTCACCACTCTTGCTTTACTAAGACCAGGCTGTTTGGTGTCATCACATTGTGAAGAAGGCACTTCTTTCCTGCACCACCAGTTCATGCTTGGGAATCTCAGTTTCACAAATGAAATAGCACACAAGAACTTGGCTCCGCTTGGGTATGCTGTCCTGCATAAACGCATGTGAACCTGGCAAGTTACCTGCAGTGATGGATAGTGGCCAATGAGGGCAGCAAAGAGCAGCATCCCAGTAGCAAGTGGACCACAAGGATTTCTGGCTGAGACAATTAACACCCAAGAGGGGGGCAGAGTAACAGCAGAAACCTGGGAGAATTACGTGTGTCAGGCAGAGAGGAAAGCGCTGAGAGATACAGAATAGAGAAGGAATTATGAATAAGAGCCTGTACACACATAAAAGAAATGCCAGATAGAGTTTGGAACTTAATGTGAACAATCTGATAGACAAGAACTCAAGTAGGAATCAAAATCTGAGACTGCTTATGGAGTTGTAGAGAGAGGAGCAAGATGTGGCATAATGTGACCAGCAGACAGTTCTGTCTGCTGGATTCCCAGCTTTTTCAAAACTCATGTCAGTTTTTGTATTTGGAGATTATTTAAATCCCTATTTTTTAAGATTTACTGTTTTATACTTGTCCACAGCATTAATAAAAAACCTATCTAATAAAGTCAGTGAATAATAATTGTAGCTGATACATAGAGTATTTATTGTGTGCCAGGCAATATTCTAAGTATTTTCAACACATCATGTTAAGGAATAAAGGCAGTTAGGTGTTTAGAGTTATTCTTTGTTTTTATTAGTACTTAAGCTAAGTTTTGAAAGCTCAGCAATGGATATTGTTGGTTTCCTATTCAGCATTCCTCCTTCTTAAGAAAACCCTATTTTCCCCATTTTTATTTTAACTAAAAAAATTTTTTTTAGTTATTCATCCTTCTTCCTACAGCTGTGGATCAGTTTACCCTCAAGCCCAGAAGTGAGCCATGGTTCATTTTGTGTACAGTAATTTTTACCCATGCTCAAGAGTCCTGATTGACATACAATTCCAGCCAATGAGAATGAAGAGAATTATTTTCAAGTCCCACTTAACTCTTCCATGAGGGGTCTGAGGAGTAACTACTTTATAGGTGGCACAGCCTGCTTGTAAGGAGTTGGGGCTTGATCCCAGAGCTGTCTGATTGCTACAAACCCAGGCTCTTTCCACTGTAACACTCAGTTTCATTCTTAGTCAAATAATGCTCTCCCTCCTCAAAAGATGTATACATACATCTGAATCCCTAGAACCTGTGAATATGTTACCTAATATGGCATAAGGTATATGTTACCTTATCTGCAGATGTGACTAAGTTAAAGATCTTGAGATGGGGAGATTATCCTGGATTATCCAGGTGGGCCCTGCAAGGATCCTTGTAAGAGGATGGCAGCAGGGTCAGAGTAAGAGAAGGAGATGTGATGATGGAAGTATATCAAAGTGATGCTGCCTTGAGCCAAGGAACGCAGTCATCCTCTAGAAGTTGTAGAAGTTTCCACCAGGAGCAGATCCTTACTTAGAGCCTCTAGAAGTAACTTGAGGCTGCCAACACCTTGATTTTAACCTGGTTCGTGGCCCATCTTGGATTTCTGACCTCCAGAATGGTAGGATAATAAATTTGTGTTGTTTTAAGCCATTAAGTTCGTGGTACTTTGTTACAACAGCAATAGGAAACTAATATAACACATAAGCATAAGTTTAATATTTGATATATCAGAAATATGATCAAATTTCTCAAGAAAAAAGTAGATGTAAATTTTGAAATTTAATTAACTTACAACTCTTGTTTGTTGTGCCACAGTACAAACATTACAGATTTTTCATCAAGCAAAAATAGAAACCGCTTCTATGGTATTTAGGTAATTTGACTCCTGTGTTAGTAATGCAACCTGTATATCATCTGAATGTTTCTGTTAAGTGTTTACGACTATCTGTGTGTCTTCATTTTGGCTTAAATATCATATGATGTCCTGAATGATTGTCCACTGCTGATGGTAGATGTGCCACCATCATGAAAAATGTTTATGTTGGAAGAAGATGTTGGCTAGTTCAGTCTACCTTGTTTTAAAGTATAAATAGAAATAAGAGAGCTTCTTGAGGAACTGAAGCATTTCACAAAACAGTAACGTAAGTTACCTGCCACAAATGATATTTTTTCCTATGGAAATTATATTGCTTTTTCAAAGGACAGCCATCCTATTATATTGGCTAAGCTTTGTGCAATGGATTTTGGAATCGTTTTCAAGGAGATGGTTACTAAGAGTTGTGTCTGTGACCTTGAATTGATTTAGTTATTGAAAGACCATCAGTTTACTTTGCATAATCTGCCAAAGGCACCCACTTTTCCATGGAAATGGGAATAATCAAAAAGCCTGCATATATCATGGATATTGATTTTTGTAGGACCACAAAAGGAAGGAAGGCCTTCTGTGGAAGGCCTTTTTTAAAGCACTCTACTCCATCTATAGCCACAAGTACAGACCAGAGGTGGCATTTAATTCCAACTCAAGAATCACAGTGAAGTATTGTTTCTGAAGTAAGGTTCACCATTAATCCTCAATTAAGCTTATGCTGTTTGTTGATAAGAACCTCATAGAAGTTGTTATCATGTCTTATACAGGAAGATAACAGCCAATAGAAATCACCAGATTTTCCACCTGCCATCTGTCACTTCCCCATCTATCATAGAAACTGGCCTTGGGTAAATAGAACTGGGAAGGTTTCTCAGACCTCTCTGTAATGGTCATAGTTACCAATAAGGAACCTTTGGGGGCACAAATCCTGCCTCCTTACTAGCTACCTATATAAATTTAGTCAATACAATTTATTTTCTCTAAATATCAATTCCCTATTTTGTAAAATGAGACCAATAGCAGTACCTAACTCATAGGATTGATGTCAGCCTGAGATAATTCACTTATAGAATCTGGTGTTTAAATATTCAAAAAATATTCCTAGTTATTGTTTTCTTCACCCAGTTTTGGTTGAGAATTTACCTGTCAAACAAAAATGTATTCTGGCTATCGCATGGTCTGTGTTTACTATTTTATTATTTTTATGGCAAGACTTAGTTCTTGTTAGATACTGTAGAACTGGATTAAAGTGAGGGTCTATTAATCTAATTGAAATCGTGAGGCCCTTTCCATCATATAATGCTGTCTTCCTCTTTTGAACTGATTTGAACCACAAGGTGAAAGATGCAGTAATTCTTTGGGGGCCACCAAAATGATGAAGTGGGGATACCTGTTAATTCTATATCTACTTGAAAAACACATAATTCATAAGAGCTTTAACAATGAGGTTAAACTCTTAAGCACCCTGCTGTGCTTAAGCATTTATATCAGCAAGTGTGGGAAGGAATATGGTATAAGCTGAGGGAAATGCTGCCAAGGAGCCAGGGTGCTCATATTCATTTTGGCTTCCTTAGTGTCCCATACAGAAACATTTATTTGTAAGCTGTAAGAAGTAAGGTATAATCAGTTAGGGAATTGTTACTTGTAACTAAGTTCAGTCCTGGAGACAATTAAGCTTCTGCTTGCTCCTAATCGTCGAAAGCACTACAGGGTTACAGAGAAGTGCTCTGATATAATCTATGCCTTTAAGGAGGCTATAAGGAAAAAGAGACATTCGAACATAAATATACATGTTAAAGAGGAGATGGATGATAAAATGCCAACACAGTGTTATGCCTTTTGGGAGAATAATCTTGTATTTTTTTTTTTTAATGTTGGGGATAGGAGTTTATTAATTAATTTATTTTTGCTGTGTTGGGTCTTTGTTTCTGTGCGAGGGCTTTCTCTAGTTGTGGCAAGCGGGGGCCACTCTTCATCGTGGTACGCGGGCCTCTCACTATCACAGCCTCTCTTGTTGCGGAGCACAGGCTCCAGACGTGCAGGCTCAGTAGTTGTGGCTCACAGGCCTAGTTGCTCCGCGGCATGTGGGATCCTCCCAGACCAGGGCTCAAACCCGTGTCCCCTGCATTAGCAGGCAGATTCTCAACCACTGCACCACCAGGGAAGCTCCAATAATCTTGTATTTTATAGTATACATTAACGGTAGGAAATCCTCATAGGACCACTGAAGGTAGCCCCTTAGAAGCACAGGTTTGAACATCTTGGTATCACTGAGAAATTATCTCTCTGGAGAGCAGACCAACACTGGATATCTGAAGATAGCCTCTCTCTGAAGTGTGTGATTGTCAGGGCTCCTGGAAAAAATGAGAGTTCCTTCCTCTTGTTAGGATGGATCCTCCATTGTCATACAAGGAGAATGTAATCAGAACTATCTTGTGTGGTTCTAAAGGGAGAAGTAACCTCCATTCACAGAAGTGTTCTTTCTGGATCCAGGCTTGAGGCCCCAGGAGTGGCTATGCCTGGAAACAGAAGCACCTGTTAGAGGATAGAGCATGATAGAGCAAACACAGAGAATAGTGCCTGCTGCCATGTTCTGGACCCAACTTCTAGGTCAGAACCTACCAAGATCCCAGAAATTCCCTCTGAGGTCCCCACAGGAGACCCTGGTCACTATCCAAGTTAAAAGCTTCCTCCTACTCCTGGGCTGTCAGTGTGTCTTATCCAGGCTCCATCTTATCCTTATCTTATCCTAGTGGTCTCCTTGAGGTTTCTGGGAAGGAACAGTGCATCCCTGGAACACATCTGACAACAGGAGGCAATGTACTCTAACATTTTTGGACTGTCACAGTACCAGGAGATCCTTGGAAACTATGGAGAGGCTAATAGTTCCAGACTTTGTGCTGTCCTGGCTACAAGCTTGAAGGCTTGAGTCAGTTTATTTGGTCACCAACATTTTGGCATGTCCATTATTCAGGTTTCTGGAGAGTGTTCAGCAGTAGAAAAATGACTCAATGGCTTGTGATCTAAGAGAGGAGAGAGACAAATCTGCATAAAGAAATATCACAAATGACAAAAGAAATATAATTCTAAGTGGATATTAAAATAGGATGTTTTGTGTCTGAGCTGAGGTCCCAAAGGCCAACTATACAGTAAGTGCTAAGAATTAGCACTTATTGTATAGTTACCCCCGGTTATTCTGTCTGGAGGTAGAATTACCATGAAGCTAAAGAAGCTTAAGCTTCAGTGTTTCTCAGGTGCATGAGATCCTTCCAAGGCCCTTTATTTAAACACGTACTAAAACTTTGTACTTTTTTTTTCAAGAGGGCTCCTAGAATTGTTTAAGCTTAGGCACTGAAAATTTTGGATCTTCTACTGGGGACCAGTGGTTTTCACACAGGAATTTAAGTGTACACTTTACCAACACTTTCCAAGAGGTATGCAGCATAGATAGTTTTAAGAGTATCAGTCTCCATATCCTTAGCTTCTATATGTATTATTTTAGTGGATTGATTTACCTAAAAATATGCCTGTGGTCCAAGTGTCATGCTGGTTTTTCTTTTGCATTTTCCCGTTTGCATTCCTCTTTCTCTTACTTTACAAAAGGAACGCATAACTTGTTCTGAATCTTAACATGGTGACTTTTTCCCCCTCTGGGTTTAAAAATATTCAGGTACCAAAGAGATTTCATAAAATATTGCCCTTGGAGAAGATCCTCTAATCCAGACTTTTAAAAAATCATTACCTGACCGCTTCTATTAGGAGTGACACATGACATAAGAAGTGGAATATTTTGACCATGTTGGCAGGTTCCAAAGTTAGATAATTATTTTCATTTAGATTTGTTGCCCCTTCCATCCACTGAATATTGATAAAGAATAGGAAGACTATGAAGAGTCCAATAAGGACAAAACAAAGAAAGGTGGGAGTGAAGTGCCTTATTTCAACCATACAGCAGACTCCTTGACCTGACTATTATCTATCTATCATCTATCTGTTTATCTCTATCAGTCTCCTATCGCTGTTGTTAGCAAATTGCTATAAACTGGGTGGCTAAAAATAATAGAAATTTATACTTTCACAGTTCTGAAGGCAGAAGTCCAAAACTGAGGTGTTGGCAGGGCTTTACTCCCTTCGGAGACTGTAGGAGAGGATCAACTCCTTGTCTCTTTCAGCTTTTTGGTGGCTGTCTGTATTCCTGGGCTTGTGGCGGCCTCACTCCGATCTCTGCCACCATGGTCACATGGCCTCCTTGTCTTTTCTATGTGTATGCCTTATAAGGACAATTGTCATTGGATTTAGGGTCTGCCTGGATAATCAAGGATAATTTTCTCATCGCAAAATCCTTAACTGAATTACTTCTTGAAAGACCCATTTTCCAAATAAAGTTACAATTACAGATTCCAGAATTTTGATGTGGATATCTTTAAGGGGCTACCATTCAAATCACTGTACTATCTAAGTATCTAATATCTATCTGTCTATTCATCTATATCCATATTTATATCTATTTATCTATCTACCTATCTAACATTATCTTAGAATTAGAATTCAAAAGAGAGATTGTTTTCATGGAGGCACAAAGTAGCACATTTATTTGAAATGAAAAATGAAGTCAGATTTTTTAATAGAAAGTCAGTCTGATTGACTTGAAAATAAGGACTTGCTTTGCCTTTAGGTTTATAATAATTATTTTCCAAAGGGGCAATAAGCCAAATCAATAGGCCCATGGTTTTGATAAAAATATGTGAAAATATAAAAATCCTATTTCCACCAAAAATATTTTGGGAAAGAGTACTTAAATAAACTATTTTTCTTTTTTCTAACTATTTCTGCGTATGTAAGGTTAAACAAGTTGCCTCTAAGTAGAAGAATAATGGGATTACTGTCATTTAATAAATCTTGGTTTACTTACTAGAAATAAGGAAATGAATTACTCCAATGATGGAGTAATCCATCCTTTTTAAAAAGAGATGATTTCCTTTTATTTTATTTTTTGAATAAAATTGAAGCAGGGACTAATCAAATTATTATTAAGAATAGATTTGTTATGATCACCATGAGGCTTTTGGCTTTTAATTTAAGAGTTATAAGAATTGAAAATATTACTATCATAAAAGTCCTTGTGTTACCATCATCTTACTTATGTGGATAGGTTTTCTTATTTTTATATGTACAAAATATAGATAGATTTGATGCTAAATCCTGTGTTATTCCAGCAAAAATAATATTCACCCAGGGATTCATGAATTACCTGAAAATAAAAGCCAAATCTTCTCATTAAAATATTTCTTTCCAACAAAATTGTAATTTTATCTTTGAAAATTATTTATAAAAATTTGTAATATATCCAAGTTATTCTGATCACTTACATGGTAATAGTAATGGTAATGAGGACTCAATCCAGAATAATTTTTTAAAATACTTAGAAACTTGTGGTCACAAAAGATTTTAATTTTTTTTGACTTATATACATATTTTAGTCCCATAGAGCTATAACAGGGTGATTGCAAAAATAATTTCAAACATAACAATATAATACATTAGGTGAAATTCCTGTGGAGGGAATTGGGATGGGACTTTAAATTCAAAGAGTAAAGAGGGTGATGTAAAATCTCCAACTGTTAGAGAAGAATTTGTTCATGTATTTTATTTTATTTATTTTTAATATATTTATTTGTTTGTTTATTTGTGGCTGAATTGGGTCTTCATTGCTGCGCACGGGATTTTCTCTAGTTGTGGCAGGTGGGGGCTACTCTTCCTTGCAGTGCATGGGCTTCTCATTGTGGTGGCTTCTCTTGTTTTGGAGCACAGGCTCTAGGTGTGGGGGCTTCAGTAGTTGTGGCTCACGGGCTTCGGTAGATGTGGCTCGTGGGCTCTAGAGCACAGGCTCAGTAGTTGTGGCGCACAGGCTTAGTTGCTCTGCGGCATGTGGGATCTTCCTGGACCAGGGGTCGAACCCCTGTACCCTGCATTGGCAGGTGGTTTCTTAACCAGCACGCCACCAAGGAAGTCCCTTGTTCGTGTATTTTAAAAGGATAGTGGTGGGTGTCAAACTGCTGTGATAGATTTCACTGGATACGTTAAAAGAGTAACGAAACAGGTTTTATTCTAATGCCAGTAATTACATTTTTCGTAGCTTTTTAAATATAGGATAAAAATTTAATTATCAACCTAAAAATAGGCATGAAGGTACCTAATTAAAAAACTTAGGGTTACATGAAAGAAAACAAAATGCATTGTTTTAAACCATCTAAACACATCTTTTCCGTGCAAAGAGATTATTAAAATCATTCCGCCCAGTATTAAGCATCATCTGCCTCCAGCCAGGAAAACGTGGCTGGAGAGAAGTTTAACTGGAGACAGTTGTCTATAGGCTGAGCTCCCATGCCTGTCCCCAGGGGTGAGGGATGGGAGGGGCTTTTTCCTTACCTCATGCAAAGACAGAGTGGCTTCAAAGAGACAGCTCAGTGAGCTAAATATGGGGACCCAGGACCTCATGTCTGAATAGGTTGGGGCAATGTCTAAAACTGTGAGCCTGTAACGGAGCTGCTCTACTTGGTGGCAGAACCTGGTGGGAAGGCTGAGTTGGGAGTGAGCCACACTTCCAAGAACAATGAGACATGTTTTTTGGGCACTTGATACAAACTTTGGTTTTAATCACTCCCACCACAATGATAGACCCAAAAGGCCGGGGATTTCTGCCTTTTTTGTTTCATTTTGGTATTCCTGACACTTGGAACAGGGCTTTGCACATAGTGGTTGCTCTATAAATAGGATGAATAAATTAACGGAATCCTAACCCTTTCTAAGCATCAGTCTACCTGTTCAGTGCACTCTTTGGGAACCAGGTCAACCCCAAATCTTCCCAGCCTCCTCCTGCTGAATGTCCCCAGGTCTCCAGGGGTGAAGTTGCCTTCAGTCAGAAACCCCGGAGCCCTGATTCTCAGCACTGGTCTTTTGGCCATCAGTACCTCTGGCCTGAGGCTGCCAAAAATCCTGTGCTGGCTCTCTCCATTGGAATTCTGCCTCCACCCGCTTCCTGAGCCCAAGTGTCCACTCTACAGGTGCCGCTCGGTCCTGAAAAGGAAGAGGTACTTGGTTTGAAATTAGGAAGAGGGGCAGCACCACCCTAGACCATCAGATTTTTTACAAGAGTAGCTGGATAAAGTTATGATTATGGTGATTTTTGCTACTTTTTAAAGAGAGGGATTGAACAAATTTGTTTAAGCATAATTTAAAAAAAATCATTTGTTGTTGGTGGATGTGTGTGGTTGGAAACATTTATAGGGAAAAATATGGCTTCAGAAAAGAAAATTAGAGAAGCATAAGTGTGTCAGATACATTAACGGTCTAATTGAAAAAAGCATAGCATGTGTAGAAATGTTCCTATAAACACCTCAACGTTGCGTGTTTCCTGCATTTTTTTCTTTAATGTCTATCCATTGGTGCGATCATGCAGTACATATGGATTGAGTTTCTATGGAGTGGGAGGGGTAGAGCACCTTTTTTAAGAGTGGGGCTGCAGAGTCAGGTGGCCAAGTTCAACCTCTGCTTCTGCTGCTGATTGGCTATGTTACCTTGGGCAAGTTGCTTAAGTCCTCTTGGCCTCAGTTTTCCCATCCATAAAATCAGGATGATAATAATATCTGCATAATGGGGTTATTGTGAGGATTAAATTATATAATACTCATAATGCACTTAGAGTCATGCTGATTCATACTGATAGCCTAATTATTATGTTAATTGGGCACACAGCTCTAATATTATACTATTATCAACAGCTATATGTCAACCTAAAGGCTAATACTTATGTAGAAATTTTGCACGGTCTTAACAGCATGGTGATTTCATTAAAAATAGTATTTTTAAAAAATTCATTTATTCTTACAGGCCTGTGAATTCAGAATGCTTAGCTTTTTAAATATTATTCATATTTAGAATGTTTGAGAGTAAAATATATGCATTATACATTTTATGCAAAACAGGAAGTGGTTAAATCTAGAAGTTTGGTCCAAAAGGGCAGTGTTTTAGTACATTCTAATTGGATGGAAAAGATAGTAATGTGACTTTATGATAAACATTATTAATGCATATATTTGATGCTTTTTTGTTCAATTGAAGTAATTAAATATTTTTGAGTTTAATGAAGAATAGCCCATTTTGTCCAAGGCAGTACTGCTTATTTTATTTATTTTATTGTCTTAAAGCTAATATTTTGGTACTTTTGTAACTCATATAAAGCAAAAAGAATGATGCTTTGGGACTTCCCTTGCGATCCAGTGGCTGAGACTCTGCACTTCCACTGCAGGGGGCACAAGGGGTACGGGTTCGATCCCTGGTTGGGGAATTAACATCCCACATGCCATGTGGCACAGCCAAAAAAAAAAAAAGTGATGCTTTGTGAAATTGAGACTTTTAATGGAATAATGAATAACGAATAGCCCTTCTGGTGACAGTTTGGGTAGCAATGGTAGAAATCCTTCTACTAGGAGAAGTCTTAAGGACCTAGAATAGTACATACTGAGGCTTGACCAGTTTGGGGTGAAAAGGAGGATAAGGAGAAAGGTAGATGATTACAAAATCTGCCCCAGAAGTGAGGCATCCCCATATTACAAGTTCAGCTTTGGGGACCAGATCTCTGACTTGTCTGCCCAACTTTTCAGTTGGTTTTCTGTGTTCAAACCAATGGCTCCTCCTGTGTCTCAGTAAACACAACTTCTGTACCCTCACTAGACTCTTCTAGCTACCTGCTACTCTCTATCATTTTAGAGCCATCTCTCAGTGAGGCAGCCAATGCGGATGAATCTAATAGTTTTCCTGGAAAATGCAAAAGAGTTATGTACTTCATCTGTTAAGACTCAGAAACCTAACAGGTGCCTTCCAATACCAAGAAAAAGACTTGAAAAAACCCATAAAACTGGCATTGCTGTGACACAGGGAAATTGAATTGTTTGGTTGAATTTCATGTTTCACCTGCTGTTTTCAAAACTTTGCTTTCCAAACCCCTGATCTTTGATTTATTGGAAAGTTATCTAGAAATTTCCATTTTATAATAGAGAAAAGTTTTTCTTCTCTGCTTACTTTTGTGACAAAACTTACTAATCCCTTCATCAGTCTTTCCTGAGTTTTCTGGTTGCAATTTTCATTGTCTAAAGGGCAGGCAGCCTTCTGAAACTGCTTCTTGTAGTGGATTCTGCACTTCCCTGGCTTCCCTGTGTAGTCCGTTAGAATCTCTTATCTAAGAGGATCCCAGCTTTGCATCCAAAGGCAGATAAGCTCAGCTCAGCCCAACACAGTGACACCCATCATGAAAAGGACCAATCAAAGCACTGAGAGCAGGACTTCTCAAATGGAAATTGGGTACGCCTTAAAAACAGGAAGCATTCTGTTAACTCTCCTCTCCCTTCCTTCTAGACCAGACTTCACACACACACACACACACACACACACACACACACACACACACCTCCCCAAATATATTTTTGCTTTCATTACTACAGTTGAAAAGAATTGCTGTGTCAGTGTTTTGATGCATCCAGGGACTGAATGTAAACAACATGGTACAACTCTAGAAACTGCCATCATAAAATATTTTAAGAGGCAGAATAGAGTAAAATAAAATAAAAATGCCTTTTTATGTGATATCTCAGAGTAATTCAGGATTTATGGTACCTTAACCTTTAGAATCCAAAATATTAAGCTATGTTTCTTAGAGATAATAACTTGGTTGTCCCTCACTTATGTGTCTTAGATAAAAGCCTACTGCCACAGAATCCATGAATGCTCAAATACCCTTGCGGGCCTTTAGTAGTAAATCTTATGGAATAGCTTATGGCCAATGTAATGGCCCACAGTAGCCTGCGAATATCATGAATTCTAATAATACTTACATCAGTAGAAACATGAAGTAATGTCTCCATTGTAATTAAATGATGTATTTAGAGCAGTGGACTAAATGGTCCCCTAGTGTGTTGGTGATATATTCTAATAGTCTTCTCTTTACAGCCTCACATGGTAATATTCATGCTTTATTCTGGAGGGCTTTGCTTCTGACTGAACATTTGAATTGCAACATTAAGTGGTAAAGTGGATTACAGAGAGACCCCATGAATATGGATCCTGATCAAGAAACTAAATGCTTAAAAAAATAAAATGTTACTATTTAAATAGAGTGATTACAAAAACATTTTTATGTGGAGGAATTTCAGACATCTTTGCCGACTCCCCTCCCTCCTTATTCTGCATCCCAGAAGCAGAACATATTTGCCACAATTAAAAATTTAGTAGGATGAAACATCGGAACTTAAATCACTGTAATTTCTACTGCGTTTATTGAATTTAATTTGGGCTGTTTGAGGTACAAATTAGTTTTGATAATAATTACATTATTCCATTTTTTAAACATGTTCATTTTGAAGATTATAGCCAAATACAGAGCATATTCGTAGGAAGAAGATACTTTTACCAGTGCTGAAAAGAAATTATCTAGCAGTTGATTAGTTAAAAGTGTCACATTGTGAATTTTCATTCTTTATTTTTCCCTCCAACCAGTCACTAAAGCCGTAGCTTGAGGCATTAAGAGCCTAGGGCAAAGCTGAGGGCGTTTCAGTCTATCTAGTCTAGCAGTTCAGGATAAGTCAAAGAATAGTCTATCCTTGTATTTGATAATTGAATTAGACAGTGTGCCTATATATTACATAAAATTATACTAGAAAAAACAGTTATATATTTATTTGATGAACTTAAATACTGTAAGATATTTTCTATTATCCATTGAATATTATATTTCTTAGAGTTTTTAAACACATTTTCTAGGAACAAGGAAAATTCTCCACCCCCGTTGATAATTCCTACTGCGTATGTGTTCAAGGAATGTGGATTTCTAATGACGAAGCACTAAGTTTATGTACAGCTGCCTTTTCTACTTGACTAAGTTAATATTGACGTGTGGGTTTGCATGGTGTGTGTGTGCGTGTGTGTGTGTGCGTGCGGCATGTGTGGTATGTATTTCAGTGTGCATTTGTCTGCTGAGGGCATTACAGATTTAAATTCACTGAGCACTTGTAAAACTCCATGCATGTCACTGAAATTACATATGTGATGGCATTTGTTGCTCAGTTGTTTTATGTTTAAGTGATTTGGCTTGCCTTATTTCCTAAATTTGCCTTCACTGTATATTGAAAATTGACTTCTGTTGCACAAATCCAGGAGTTTAAACAAAATCCCATTGTTTTCACCACAGAACTTTGCTCTAGTGGGGATAATTGGTCATTCGGGGTAAGTTTACATTAACTCCCCTTTTATTTTGTATTGCTTTAAAAAATACATTTTTCTTATGCTCTCAAAGTTTTGCGGAAAGTCAAAGAGCTGTCCATTTATGTAGTGGTAAAAACTTACTCCTCTAGAAGAAAAGAAAAGCAAATGCATAGGAACTTGTAGACACTGCTCAAATACAGCACTCTAGCTAAATGAAGAGCTCTTTATTTGACCAGTTTAGACATGGCTTTGGTTGGCAAGCTAATTCTTTGAGCACCACCCTTGAAAATCATGCTAATGAGCCTCTTCACTTCATCAAGTAGGATTGTGGACCTTTTTGTCTGCATCATTAAGGCCCCAAATTGCCCCATTAGCAAGGCCTCAAATTGCCCCTCAGGGTCAATATGTAATGCAGGTGAACTTAGGTTAACTACCCTCAGAACCCTCTGGACAACAAACAATGTGGAGTACCTGTTAACAGGGAAATTCATTTTCTCCCCGAGTTTCCGTTGTGAAACACCATTTTCCATATTCGACTTATATTTTAAATTTATTTTGGGAAAAAAGACACATTAGGTTTATTTTCTGCTGCTGATTCCAGAAGAGTGAGTTTTGAAATGGAAGACAGAAATTCTTCCATCAGGCACGCCCACCAGCGTGCTTTAATTTTTCCATCTGTAAAGTGGGGACGATTATACTTTTTCCCAAGTACCTTCTGAGGACGATGCTGCCTTTAAACAAAGATACAAGAACCCATAGAAAATAACAAGAGTAATATCAAGAGTTAGCAAGGTCTTAACAGAATTTTGTTCTGCAAGATTTTAGCAGTTTAATGGCTATCCTTATTAATTACTGAGCTAAAAATACATGTAAAGTTACAACTTTACGTAGTAATTGCAATGTGTGCAAATTTAAAATTCAGAATAGGAATCTGTGCTATTAACACTGAGATAATTCATAGGACCAGAGTGTTGCACACATTTAAAAACATAAATGTAAAATTTTTCTTACTCGTTAATATTTGAAGTAGGAGGGAAAGGCAAAATGATTCTTCTTGTATCTCTATTGTCCATTTGGCTCACTGCAAACTGGTTAATACTCAAGTGCTGCTAGTTATCTCTGGAGACTCTCAGTGTTTGGGGGGAATAGCAATTATCTCCCTGAGCATGCTCAGCAGGATCTACTGGTGATGTCCAGACATGAAACCTTTCATGTGTAGCAACTGAAAGATGAGAGCCATGGTTACAGTTTCCAGCAAGTATGTGAAACAGAAGCCTCGAGATTATATTCCACATCTAAGTAGAGATAGCGTTGATGTCTCCTGTGTTCAGGTTAATTTCCATGCATTTAGGGCTCCTGAAAATCCTCATCACCTCTATGGCTGGTACCTGCAAAGTCAGTTTTGCTGCTGAATGGGGCCCCAATTAAGAAGTGCTTGCTGGTGTCCTTCCAGCAATATCTTGTGAGTTTGAACAATTTTAGTGAAATAAATGTAGCAAGGAAAAATGAATTCTCTTTAGCCTCTATTCAGCCAAAATTAGCCTCCGTGGATTCTGGCTCACAAAAGCACCACGGGCCTCTGGCTGTGCTCTGTAGCTGTGAAATAGAATCAAGATTCCATTAGGCATCCCAAGCTGCCTCCTTCTCCAGGGCAGACAATAAAAATGACAACAGGGGATTGTCCCTCAGCTAGTCTAACAAGGGGGTGGGTTCTTTTCTAAATGACTAGATGTCTGTTTAGCTGAGGGATAAATTTAAAAGGGCCATGGGACAAAGTTTTTTCAATTCTTTGGCTCACATGTTTGTTTCTTAGGTCATCTTCAGAAAGACCTTGAATTCTACCTCTGTTGGTACTTAGAGGCCATAGATTTTTTCCCCCTTCTTAACAATTTGTGTGCTGAGACAAAACTAAGTGACCATACATAGTCCAGATAGTAGCATTATTCTGTGAGAGATATCAGAAGTTTCAGAAATTGCACGATTTGTTGGTTTGCCAAATTTTTTTTTCTCTCACATGAGGGATAGAGACGCTTCTTTAACCTAGACAAATTCTAGATTGGAGACAGATTTTCTAATTTCAGAATTTATGTATGAATAAGAATACCTAATGGATGAATTTATCTGGACAGCCTTGTGCTCATGTGAACATGGAAGAAAGGGGCTTTATAACATTGGCTTTGCAATACCGTTGTATGTTCCTGTGGTCCTCATGGGGTCAGACCTTCAGGCTGTCTACATTGGAGGGGCCCCCAATATGTTATGACCTTGCAAAAATTCCTTTTGCCATGAACTCCCAATCAATTTCTCAGTTTCTTTCCTGTATCAAAAGTGCAAAAGTCTAAGAACATTTTCTTCCCCTATCCAAGGATAAATCTGATATAACTTATTCAGACCTCACATAAATTTGATTGAACATTCTTTCTCTTTCTAATTGGCCCAGTAAATACAGTTTTGTATTTCCCTTGACAGGTGCCATAGAATGAAATTTAATATAGCTTGTCAATGAGTATCAGAAAGTTAAAGAGTTCATCAACCATTCATAGTAATTGTACTGTAGTCATATAGAGTTATAAATGTATATTTCATGGCCACTTCTCCTTTGCTTCAATCAAAATTACTGACAGGAAGTAATATTATATAATCCATGGTGTCAATTACTAATGGTAGTGGCAAGTAAATCATCATGTTTTCATTATCGAATTGCTAATACTTAGAAGCTGTAATATTCCATATATAAAGTCTTTAATAAGCAATTATTTATGTGCTCACTTACTGGATGTTGCTGAACCAAGGCATTTCTTCAACACTAAGTGGAAATTCTATTCAGTAATTCTTTCTGTAAAGTCATTCATTGATATTATAGTTCTTAAAGTTGCTTAAAAGAATATGTTACATATTTGTTATGGCATTTTAACAAAAACTTGAAATAAATGGCAATGCAAATATTAAAATATGAATTGCAACTTGTAAAATATCATAACTGATCCTAAGTTAAAAAAACCAACTAGGGCTTCCCTGGTGGCGCAGTGGTTGAGAGTCCGCCTGCCGAGGCAGGGGACACGGGTTCGTGCCCCGGTCCGGGAAGATCCCACATGCCGTGGAGCGGCTGGGCCCGTGAGCCATGGCTGCTGAGCCTGCGCATCTGGAGCCTGTGCCCCGCAACGGGAGAGGCCACAACAGTGAGAGGCCCGCGTGCTGCAAATAAATAAATAAATAAATAAATAAATAAATAACCCAACTAGATTTATCTTGGCTTTGGACATTGTAGCTGAGATCTGAATCTTATGAATTCATGGTCAGAATACCTGAGTTCTAAAATTGGCTTTGCCATTTATAGCTTATTGTATGGCCTCAGGAAATATTCTGAAAATCTTTGAGACTTAATACCCTTATCTGTAAAATGAACATATTTTACTATCAAATATTTTATCATCATGTTGTGAATTAACATATTTTGTTAAAGATCATTATACTAAAAAGGGCAGACTAATCAAATCATCAACTTATTAACATCTGAGCTTTCAGAGATGATGTAAAGAGTGGGTTAATTGTAAGTGTTCAAACAATTGTTAAGCACAGCTCCTAAGCACATACAGTTGTTACCTTTCTTTTGGATATTTGGTCTGATAAGGGTCCTTTTTTTTTTTAGAGTGGCTGTATCTTTTTGACACAAAATGAATTTGAACATTTCTAGGGTGCATAAGATCAACAGATTTTTTTTTTTTTTGCAATGCTTTACAAGGTTATTCTGAAGTTAAAGTAAAAGGAAAGATAAAATATTTATTGTTTCTTTATTTAATAGTTTGTGTTTTTTATTGTATGGCTCCTACAAAAGTCAGGACTCCTTTACATTTGACTACTAAAAGTTCTGACAATTATAAAAATTTGCCAAGAAATCTTTAAATGTTTCTGTAAATGGGACTGTTCTGTAGTTATTGTGCAAGATTTTATGAAACAAGAGACATTGAGGTTTAGGTGCACAATACTAAGTCCTATATTTTAAATATGTATACATGTACAGTGATATTTCAGATTGGTTGCTGCTGCTTATGTCACCTGTGATTGGGCTAAGTCTTCACCTTACTCCATGAGAAGTTCATTCGGAATGACTAAGAAACAACTCTGTCACAATCCTTAGTGATTTCGGGTTTCTCTGAACTTCCCAGATTACCTTAAGTATTTTCACTGCTTTCGAAGTTTCAATACAAGTATTCTCTTTTTAGTCACCATGGGCCAGCTGAGCACTGAATCTGGAATTAGGCAAAGGCATTTGCAGTTGGGATTTCTTGGGGTAAAAATGAAGAAAATTGCTCCACACCAGATGGAGCAGTAGAGTGAACTTTACTATTTGAAACCAGAGATGAGATAAGGGGCTTCCATTTGTAGGAAAAAAAAATTGAAATAAAGAAAATGTATACTTTCAATAATTATGCGGTCCTGGTTTCTGTTTTTAGCCAGCTGCAGGCTCAGGGAGACAGGAGAACAGAAGAACACAGAGCCACATAAATGGTATCTTTAACTAGCTACCCGTTGGTTCTGTAACTGGATCCACAATATTGGCAAGACCACCATGGGACAGGAACACCCAAATGCATCTATAAGATTTGGTTCTGGTCAGGGGACTAAATGGAGACAGATATAAAAAGCTGGACAACTAGGTTGAACAAAGTGAAAGAGGAGAACAAAGGAGAATAAAGAAAAAAAAAGTAGATTAAAAAAATCACACTCAGAATAAACTCACAGACAAGAATTCCAAACTCATGAATAGAATGATGACAGTCAGAGAGAGAGCGGGAGACTGATGGAGAGAGACAGAGAGATAGAGAGAACCATAGGAGAATAAGTAAGAAATTAACACACATACAAAAATTATTCAAATTGAGTCCAAATATTAAAATTCTAAACAAATGACTAAATCAAGTAGTAAGAAAGGCAGGCAACAAATTTAACAATTGGGGCATAAATTAACTCCAGATTAAATTAATTGTAAGGGATGTTGAGATAGAGATTTTGGGGTCAGCAGACATTTTGGTTTTGTTCAAAACGTCCATAAGACATTTGGTCCATGTCAAAAGATTCCTGATATTTGGTCCTGTTCAAAACCATTTGGCATGAACCAAATATGCTCATGGACATTTTGGATAGGACCAAATTTCAAGGACCTCCCCGCATGGACCAAATATCTTACGGACCAGCTGTCCTATGGTCATTTTGGACAGGACTAAACATCCTGCAAGGGATTTTGGACAGGACTAAACATCCTGCAGGCTTAGGATAGTTGAAGTTATAGATAAGGTTAGTAATAGTTCCAACCTCACAGGGTTGGGAGGCTTGAGTGAAATTGTTTCTGACACATAATGTGTGTTCAGTTAATGTTAGATGTTCTTATTATTACAAATCTTCTAAAACACTTGGTTCATGGTATTCAGCCAATATTTCTTCTCTATTCCTTTCTGTGGAATTTTAACATTCATTTGAACCTGGCTGCTAATCTTTATGTTCCCCCTTTAGACTTAAACTTATTATAATTTCAACAGAGTAGAGAGCACTTTTATGACTTGGAACCACCTCCTTTCCTATTACATAGGCTCAAGAGAAAGTGGGCAATATCTAGAGCTCAAGTAAGGAGAAAAACAACAAACAACAACACTACAACTCTAACAAAATGCTTGTGTTCCTTCTGCTTTGGAGTATCTGATAAAGAGTTTAAAACATCTCATCAGTGTTCAGATTAACTTGGAAACCTTCACATAGGAGGTGGTATGGGAGCAGTTCTTTGAAGGACGTAGTAGAAAAAAGGAACGAAAACCATTCTGAGTTAGAGAGACATGTGTGAATAAGGACCAGTAAAGGAAATAGGTAGGGCAGTGAGAAATTTCATAGTTTAAATAGAGTCTAGAACCAGAAGACTAGAAGGTTGCAGAAGATCATAAGACCTCCTAATGGTCAAGCTTGATGGGAACTTTTAGATTAAAGAGTCCAGTGCTTTCCAAAAGTTAAGTTCAGAACTAGCTATTCAAATAAAACTTTAAAAGTAATCAGAGCCTTACTGCTCTGATTAATGAAAACCCTGGCCAACTGACAGTTCTCCCTCATGACTCAGCCGTATCCCACAAAGCACCTGCAAAAAAGCCCTAGGGTTTAGGGTAGCACAATTTTATTAAAATCTTAGTTTTAATAGTTCCAAGGCTACTATTGGTACCTTTTTGCAAGTTAGAAGAAAGCGTTCTCATTAGGTGGATGTGGCCCTAAAGATGCATGGCTTGGCAAGACGGCAGCACCTTAAAGAATTAGCAAAAGATGCTCATATTTCTGGGTGGCATCTCTACCTTTTATGTCCAAACTCTAGCCACGCTTCACATACAGCAACCCTTTGGCTATTTCTCTGGCTCTAGGGTATACTCATCCACAGCATAGTCTGCCTTTGGACAGCTGACCTGGGGAAAAGGATAACTGTGGTCACAAGTCAGTCTGGGCAGGAAATTCTGAGGTCCTGAGTATGGTTTTGTCAGGAAGAGAGCAGGCCTGAGTGGCCACATCTTTTTGGCCCTGAAGACTCTCCTCAATGTAGAGAATCAGAGTGGGGCTCTTGAAATCATTAGGCCAAAGGCAGAAGCCCCTGTGCCTCCATCTAAAGATGGCACGTGCATTGACTAGTACCACCTATCGGTTGACCAGTCATGAGAAGTGAGCAGATAATGGAATGTGAAGACGGAGAGGGTGCTGTCGACATGAGCACCTCATAGGAGCTGGACCTCTGCGCTGTGTGGGCAGCCAGGCTGTGGCAGAAAGCAGCAGGGGATTAATAACTGGAACTTAGTCTCTTCCCCTTCTGACATCTCCTGTCGCTGTTCTCCGTTGGCCAAACCCAGCCAGAAGCCAGAGGACAAGGGAAAAATTTGATGTAGTCAATAAAGGTCAGCATCTGGGACAAAGGACAGGATAGAGAGGCTGGATAAAGAACCTGGAGGGGAAACAGAAGACACCCAGCAGGCCTTCCCAATAGAGAAATAATCCAGTTTACGAAGTGTTTCTTCACCAGTGTGTAGGATGACTGAAGACTGAAGAGCCTGCAGGTAGAAATGTCCTCTCAGAGGCTATGGCAAAGTAACAAAAAATTATTAGTTATGTAGCATAACTAGTTTATCTTCCCATATGTTACCTATTGATTCTTCACAATAATATAACCATGTGATGAAAAATAATAAATATTATAATACTGTAAGACCTTTTTTTAAAAATGAGGAAAACCAATAGTCAAAGATTTAAGTGACTTGTCTAAGACCATTCTGCCTTTCTGACTCCTTGCTTGTTTCTCTGAGCAATGCTGTAGTCAGTTGTATCCTGGGCATTGGTTGTGGGGAGTGTCAGAGAATCTAAGATGGGATGGCTGAATAGGAGACTTTACAAGATACAGTGATTCTTAGCTTTCTGTTATCTTCAGCAAACCTGAGGGCTGAGAGAGGAGTGGTGTGGTAAAAAGCATTATCAAGATATTCTCTAGCCATTTAAATAGTAGAGATTATTCAAATTCTAATTTTAAATATTCTATTATGCTACTCTGAAATCACAAATTAAAATTTTAATTAAAAATTTAAATTAAAACCTCACATGAGGTTTTAAAAATATTTTCTTTTTAGAAGATTTAACAAGATGACTTTCCTAATTATAATATTTTATTAAAAATTTGGTCCTACTAAAAAGTCAAAGAACTGTATAATATGTAAGGAATGGCAAGTCTCAGGTCATGAATATATGGAAAGTAGTTCTTAAACAGTATCACTGTTACGGAAGAGGATAATAAATATTCTGGGGGTGGGAGCAATTTTTACAAGTGTTCTGTAAGTCACATAGGATTGGAAGTGTTACATGGTAGTTCATCAAAGCCTCTGAAAAGTCTTGCAGTGGTGAAACTAATACAACTTGCTTAACCTGTAGAAGAGACCACTAAAAGATTGACCACTATCAAGATAGAGAAGCCAGTTAGAACTCAGCTCTCTTTCAAGCCTTTGTTTGGTATATATTCATCTCCTTACTATTTTGATGGTTTAAACTGGAGAAACAGTGACTTACTTTGAAGTGTTTTTTAGAGGTCATAATGTCTTCTTAACCCTGCTGATATGAAATGTTATGTTTCAGGAATATGATGCTGAAAGTCTTTAGTGAGTTAATTTTCTCAGAAGGAGTAATGGAAAGTTTTGTCTTCCAAGATGTCAGAGGACCATAAAAGCTTCAATATCACACTTTGATTTCATTGATAGAAAACTTGTTCAAATTCAGCAATTGTATGAAAAAATTTTCCTTCATCTAAAGTGCAGTCCTCTATAAGGATATTATAATTGTTTCAATAGTAACTCAAAGCATTTCCTCTTTTATATTGTTTAGCTAAAAATACTCATTCAAATTATTATAGAAGTTAATGGAATTTCTTTACTAATGAAAATAATTTGTTCTTATATTAAATATCAAGGCTATTAATACTATCTTTCCAGAATTCTTTTCCTTTCCACACTTCTTCTGGTCTTAGACCCTACCCCCAACACACACACACACACACACACACACACACACACTTGAGCCAAGATTGGCCCAGGAGTGCCTTAAGTCAAGCCATTCAAGAGCCTTTTCCAGGATAAAAAATATAACTGGAGAACTTGGAAAGGGAACATTTAATTTTTCTCTGGTAGTAGAGCTATTGGTATGTGGATTCCATGCTGCTGCTGGCTATGGTCCTACCCCAAGACAGGAGAACTATGGCAGCAGAAGAGAGTAAGTATAATGTACAAGGAGAAAAGAGACAGAGGTAGAGAGAGCCAATGCATTTTTCTTTTGTTCCATAAGCTCATTGGAGTTGAGATTCTTAACACTTGCAACTGAAAATGATCTGATGAGCACACTAAGGAATAGCAATTATTTGATTCTTTGATATTTATGCCAGGTGTCGAATTTTTTTATCTAGCAATTCTCTGTTTGGAGGTGATTCACTCTGGTGATGCTGACTGCAGCTAAAAGCTAAATCCTTCATTTGAATATGCACAAATAAAATGAGAGAGAGACCACTTGTAATTTCTTATAAATTAAAATTTGTCATATTTTCTCTTATTATCTAAAGCAAGGAAATTGCCTAAGAAAATATGTGTCTTCCAAATTCAGGGACTCATTTCATGACTATAAAGGTTTTGGAAGAAAAGTGTAAAGTTAGAACTCCATAGCCTTCAGCCTCTGTATATACACAATGTATAACAATTCATAGAAAATGATATTTGTAACAAAATTGGGGTCTTGATTATTGAGAAGTGGATTACTACTACTTGAGAATTCTGTTTTTCAGTATAGGATTTCCACTTAAAATATATATTTTATATATATTTACACTTTATATATAAAACATATATTTTTTTACAAAAGCAAACGATTTTTTCTTGTTTAGTTATCCATCTCTAGTCAGCCAAAGAACAGGATGCATTGAAGACAGTTGGTTACTGTTTGGGATTTCAATCTGTCTGTTGGGGAAAGATTTTGTGAGCAGCTACTGTGTGTAGAACATGTTGAATGATAATGGGGTTTATAAAAATAGGAGCCCATAGAGAGCTCCACTGACTGCTGCTGACAATGATATTTTGAAGTTCAGCTTCTCTGAAACACCCTGGTCTCATATACAACCAATATTAGAGTGCTTCACATTCTTTCTATACTTTATCTCTTAAAAAGTAACAACTATGCTGTAGTTATGGTTTAAAAGGGCGTTTCATGTGCGTGACCTTATTTAATCCTTATAACAATACTTTGAGAAAATTATTATTATTCACATCTCATAGATGACAAAGCTAAGATTCATAGATTTTTATAACTTTCTGAAGGTCACTCAGCAAGTGGCAGAGCTGCAATTGAAACACATGCCTTTTGCCTCAAACTCCTAAGCTTTTTCCAATATTGCCTTTCCAAACTGAACAATGAGGTATCCACTTTTTATGTGGAGGGTTTAATTTATTTGTTACATTAAAATATAATAATAGGGCTTCCCTGGTGGCGCAGTGGTTGAGAGTCCGCCTGCCGATGCAGGGGACACGGGTTCGTGCCCCAGTCCGGGAAGATCCCACATGCTGCGGGGTGGCTAGGCCCGTGAGCCATAGTCACTGAGCCTGCGCTCTGCAACGGGAGAGGCCACAACAGTGAGAGGCCTGCGTACCGCAAAAAAAAAAAATATATATATATATATATATATATAAAATAATCGCTCTATTATTAAAATAAATTCAATGTCTTTTTTAAAAAAAACCTCTGACTTTTGCATTTTACTACTTCATTGTTCACTTCCCTCCCTCAACCTGGGCAAAACAAAGCTGAGGTAGAAGAGAGATGGGTAGATTCACTTCGCACTTTGTTTGCACTGCCCTTGGCATACAGAGTCAGGCAAATGAGAGGCAAACACAAATCCCCCCATTTGACCACTTGTCCAAAGGTGAGGTGAAAAGGTTTTGTGGGAAAAGTTTGACATTTTATCCCCAAACAAATATTAGAGATTATCTGTGGAATTAAATTATCCATATGTACACAGTCTAGGGAATTAACTCTATCTGAAATGGTGGATTACGGCAGAAATTGAAACTAAGCCCTTAAGGCATTCCTTTTACTTTGTTCTCTGTGTTTTTTTACAATGAGCTTTTAGATTATTTTGGCTATTTCAATGGCTGTTTTTCAGTATGTTCCTATTCGGTATGTATTTGTGCACTGCTCTAGCTGGTCTGAACAATTTTTTAAAAAGTATTCCCTTGATAGCCCTAGAAGCAGACAAGTATTACTTGAAGGGGAAAAAGAGATTTCTATTAGGTTTGCGAGTCACAAGTGAACAGAAGAAATTTGAGAAGTATAAAATACACCACGGACTGCAAATCCAAAACCAAAACATGACTAACAAGGTTTTGACAAAATAGAAATCCCGCTGTTTTTTTTCCATATCTTTTTGTAAGCAGTATTTTTAGTGAGTTATTCTTTTTGATATATATATATATATATATATTATATTACATATATATGTAATTTTTACAATTTTTATATGACCCCAGATCTGAACAAGAATCAGGAAAATCAAGCCAAATAAAAATAATTATGACATTGTTCTCACCACATTTTGAAAGCCCAGGAAATTATTTTAGTGATGGAAGGGATATGTAAAAGCAGTAAAGCCTTCTTAGCTTATTATTTGTCACCTTTTCTTTAGCTTATTATTTGCTATAATTATTTGTTGCCATGTTGCTAACAAATTCAATAAATTCAACTTCTCCGCATGACTTTGAGTTTGGCAATATAGTCTCAGAAAGAGGGGTGGTGAGTGAGGGATCCACTAGGAGAATTACTTTCTTCCCCTTATTCCTGAAATTTTTGCCCAGGAGAAATGGTACACGTGAGTGGAAGCACGTTCAGGCAATTACCTAGAAAGTTTTACACATTTTAAATGTCACAGAGACTAAAAATAAATTGTCTTCACTTTTATTTAGACTACATCTTAGATAGTTATCCACCGTGAAGGATTTTCAACAATCATACTAGGCTTTGTTTTATAGTTTGAGTTAATTGCATGATCTGCTGACATATTTCTCATACCTGTTTTTATTTCCACAGAAAAGGTGTAACCAAGCAGGACCCTCTGGGGCCCTTCTGGGACAGACCCCACCCCTCACTCCATGTCCTCTGCCTGCCTCTTGTTTGTAGAAAAACTTTAGCCTCCCCTAAGTTCCAAAGAATAAATTTAATCAGAGAAGTGAGAAAATGCAGAAACAAAGGAAAACAGTCAAGCCAGACAAAATAATAATAGTTCAGCCTTTAAACAAAGTCAAGGACCTTTAGTTCCCCCTCAAAGGCTAAAGATAATATTCTGAGCCATATTCTTTGAGCTGTTCTGCCGATACTGAAACCCCAACCAATGGAAGAAGTTAACTGCATGCGGACCACAAGCATGTAGACCCCAGACCAGTTAGAACCAGAAGGTGGATCATGTTGACTCCTCTCCTGATTACCTTACCACCAACCAATCAGAAGAATGTCCGTGAACTGATCACACACCCCGCAGCCCTTTCCCTCATCCTGTCTTTAAAAACATTTTCCTGAAAGCCTTCCGGGGAGTTTGGGGCGTTTGAGCACTAGTTGCTTGAACTCCTTGCTTGGCGCCTGGCAATAAACACTGCATTTTCCTTCACCACAACCTGGTGTCAATAGATTGGCTTTACTGCGTGCTGGGCAGGGGACCTCAACATCAGGTAGCACTTTCTGGCTTTCCGTCGTGAGCAGGGTAGAATGCCATGGGTTCTGTTTTATTATGTCCGTCTCTTACCAGCACCTTGGGCCTATTGAAGTGACCAGGAACTGAGACATACAGCTCTATATACTCATTCTGAAATGAGCATCTAAAATTCATTGTGAGTCAGTGACTAAGAGTAATTGGCGTTATAGTGTGACCAAGTACTAAATAAAGGAATACCTTGCCTGAGCTTTATCTAGTAATACCCAGTTTTGGTGTTTTTAGTTACTGCTGGGGTGGGAATCTAAGACTTATTGAAGACCGTCTCACAAACTATGACTCATTCATTCATTTATTCCTTCATTCAGCAAATGTTTTATTGAGTATAGCAATGCTTTCTGGACTAAGAAATGGGCCTCTGCTGGTGAGGTAAATTTTAAGACAGTCATATAACTTTAATTTGCATTAGAATAACCTAGAAGACTTGTAAATATACAGATTGTTGGGCCCCACCCCTGAAATATTTTATTCAGAATGTCTGAGGTATGGCCCAAGGATTTGCTTTTTTTTTTTTTTTTAACAAATTCCCAGTTGCTGCTGATATGGCTGGTCTAGGGGCAACACCTTGAAATCACAGCTCTAAGCTACTGCCCGCATGTAGCTTAAATGACTCCTTTCACTGGAAATCGGTTATACTTAGAAAAAAGACAAGTCTCAACGTGTCACATGCTATTTTAATCAACTGCATGAATTCATTCTCGAGGGAACAGCAAGGATGGTGAAAACCTGTGTTAAGAATATTTTGTATATTCTCCGAGAAAGAGATATTTGAACTTACTTGAGTCATTTCGGAGGTTAAATATTTTTCAGGGAATGCTCAGTGCTGACTGATTACTTCGTGAAAACACATAAATAAGGATGGTAAGATGTTTGAAATCTTTCACAGAATCTTACATTTTAAAAAAATATATTTATTTATTTACTTGCCTGCGCCAGGTTTTAGTTGCGGCACACAGGATCTTCATTGCCCCCTGCAGGATCTTTTAGTTGCGGCATGCGGGATCTAGTTCCCTGATTAGGGATGGAACCCGCACCCCCTGCACTGGGAGCATGGAGTCTTCACCACCGGACCACCAGGGAAGTCCCAGAATCTTACTTTTAACCACCTCTATTTCTGTGCAAAAGTTTGTATCAAAATATTAAAATTTCGAAAGGGACACACTCAGGAATGATTTCAATGTGATAATCCTCCCAGAGGAGATTTTATTTTGTGGGAGTAAAGAACCCTGAGAATCTGAACTAAATTACTCAGGCCATTAAGACATCTCTGACAGTTCTAAAGAGTGCTGTGAGAACTACACCAGAACAGTAATATTCCTGAAGTCTGCACTTATTCCCATAGAGTAACCCATGTAGCAGGGAGCTTCCCCAGCCCACATATTGCATCATGCACATAAAAGGGATGTGCTGGTAAAGATCTCTGTCTCACATTTCACCGAGAAGTTTTAATATGTACTATATTGGATTCTTTCCAATTTGGTTGTAGTGGTTTTGTGAATTTCACATTTATTTTTATATATTATATCTCTGAGGTATGTGAGCACTCAAGAAAATATGTGAGAAATATAATCATTAGTATAGTTTTAAAACAGTAAAACAGAGTTATTATAAGCAAATGTTAAAATATGGTACAGCAAAATTTTTCCATATATGCTATTTGGAATATTCTAGGAGGAGAACCATTGGCTTCCAAATTAGTTAGCAGGTTTTTCCCCTTGCACATGAATAATATAACTAAATATTAATTTTTATTGCTATTTCCCTTATAAAATTTTTATACTATGTAGAATTTCATGTTCAAATATTTCTTTTTAAATTAATTTAATAAAATATGTGGGTTTTTTTTCCTGTAAAACTCCTGATTGCCTCTTATAAAATGATGCAATGGGTAGGGGTCATTTCACCAGAGGTGAAGAATATAAAAATAATTGTTGAGAAAAAAATGAAGCATTTTGCACACAGTTTTAATTCCAGCCTCACCAGAAATTGGTCGTTAACAGGAAAAGCTGAGGAAACAATGAACACAGTTTAATATTGCAGGTAGGAAACTAAAGATGTGAAATAACTTTCCAGTTTATTTACTTTGTTTTCAGCAGGCATTATTCATAGAAACTATCATTTGTGGTCCTAGAACATAAAAATTATGCCACTATCTATGTTTGGTGATAGAAAATTGTGATTCCACCGAAAAAAGGGCAGCTATTCAACCCTTTGATGACAAACCTTGCTTAATTTAGAGGGAGTTTGGATTCCTGCTTTTTCAGAATGTCACCTTAATAACTGTTTCATTTAATACATAATATGAATTCTCAGTAGGACACTAGGTAGCAAATTCCTTGAAAATAGGGATTATATATCAATCAGTGCTTATCAATGGGCCTCGCATTTAGCAAGTGTTTAACAAATCTTTTTTAATATTTAAGCTCTACTGAGGGTAGGCAGACCTCCCGGTGAAGTCAGTGTTTCATCCCTCAGCTCTGCACTAGCTAGCTGCCTGATTTCTAGGGCGCACTTTTGTCATCTGTAAAATGAAGGGATGAGAATAAATGGTCTCTAAAGTCCTTTTTACCTCTAACATGTTATTCTGCATAATACAGTGCTGTACAAGACTACTGCACCGCACTGAGCACAGAAACATTGTATGAATTCAGACAGTGTAAATTACAATGTACTCTCTTTGACATGACATCCTCTTCTGGTTCTTCTCATCTCTACTTCCACTCCGTCCAGTCTTTTCATCGAGGCCTCCAGTCTCAGCTCCAATTCTCCCTGCTTTTTGTTGTACCCAGCTCAGAGATCATGGAATAATATTTCAACTCCCATCATTCTGCCAAACTAACCCCTCCACACCGGAGGACAGGATCCACACAGCCTGGCACTTTTGACTCGAGCCCTGAAGTGCTAAGAGCCATTGGAGAGGAGTTACCTTGACTTGCATAATACTGCTGTGGCAAGAGTGTGGCAAGGACCCTCGGATGGGCCATGATATCAGAGATCTTTTTACATGCTGCCCTTCATCTCACACAGAGGCAATATCAAATCGCTATCCCACCAGGTCCTTTTTCTCCCTGTAACAGGTGATCTATTCTCCTCAATGACAGATAAGTCCAACATGGACTTGCTCAATTTCCCACTTACCCACCAATAAATCCATCCTTGTTTGTTTTCCTCTATCCCAGAGAAAAAGCATCTCACTAAGTTTTATTTGAAATCTATTATGAAATCCAGTTAAGACTATCTTTTAAATAACTCCTAAACTATCCAGCCTGCCTCCCTCTAGACTTACTTACCCATTGTTAGTTTGGACTGCTACATTTCTTCCCATTGACTATTGCTACAGCTTAACTTTCCTCTATGCTACCCATGTTCTTAAGTGAAAGCAATTTCCACATTGCTGCGCAGTGATGCTGTTGGTTCTAAAATCCTGATTCTTTAGCTTAAAATCATTTATTAGCCCTCATTGTGTACAGAATTAATTCTTCAGTAGTGCAGACAGCATCCTTGAGGGTATGACTTCACTTATGTTTCCAAATGGTTCATCCACGTAAAGATTTGATATTGCATACTCCATAAGGAGAAATCCATATGCTGCTTTACTTTGGAGTGCCTCTCCCAAAATCATCTTCATGGAACTTTCTTACTTATCCTTCTTCCTAGATTTATCATGAGAGTGCATCTTAGAACATCCCATCTCCCTCTCTCCACAGAATCATATGCTTTAAGAATGTAGTCATTCTCAGGGCAGGAATCTGGTCTATTTTATCTGTATATCCCCATCACTTGGTGCCCTTGATCATTGGGCTCACTAAATTCTTGTGGACTGACTGAATGAAAAGATCAATAAATACTATTTAACATATACAAATTTAAGAACATTTTCAATTCAGTGTCAGTAGCTAATTAGCATGACATAGGAGGGAGGATGTTGTATCAGTTATCACAGATTCAAAATCATACTTCTGTCCTCAACTAGGCATCTGACATCAGTTTCCTCATATGTAAAGTGAGGATGATTATGATTCATGCCCTAGCTGGTCAATTGGAAAAATGTAAGTGAAAGCACTTTACAAATGTCAGTTATTATATATGACTGGGAGCTCATTTCATTCTCTTTTGTCTTAATCATTTTGTATGCTCACTGCCTGACACATAGTAGCAATTACTTTTTGACACTCAACTTTTTATTCTCTTTATTTCATGGAATCTGATCAATGTTTTCTAAACATTTTTACTTCAAGAGTGGGGCGTTTCTGAGGTAGACTTCAGAATATATATAACTCTTATTCTATCTTTCTCTTTTCCACATACGCATTACGCAAACACATTGCATCCTCTTTTATCCCCTCCCCCATACACACTCAAGAATGAGGGACTGTTTCAGGTAATTTGCAGTGCCATACAATTTATTCACATTTTAGATAACTTATAGTTTGTATGCATATGTTTATTAAAAATACAATCCTTTTTAAACAACCACCTCTGTTCTATGGAAAGTAAAAGAGAGTATGCAATCTAATATATTAATAAATTATGAGAATTTGAGACCCCCATATATAACTGTAAATCCTTTCATTTTCATTGACATGTGTATTTAATGTCTTGTAAGCACAAAAGAGATATTTTCAATCTTGTGAAATTTACAATCTAGTTAGGAAGGCAAACTTGCAGGTATGTAAATACTATAAACCAAATATCACAGACTTGCCCTTTTGAACATTATACACAATGTTCAAATTTTTGTGATTCAACCTCCAATTGCTTGGCTTCAGAATACTTAAATTTTTTATAAGTTTATCTTTTGTAAATAATTTTGAAAAATTTTAGAAATGTTCATGTGTGTCCATGAATGGCTCCTGTTGACATGCACCTTGGCTACTGATGGGTTTGCAAGAGTTGCCCACTGCCAGCTACTCTGAGGCTGGACTTCAGCTCCTGTGTTTTTTTGGTCTCGACTGTTTCCATCTGTGATGCTCAAAGTCAGGGAGATTGAAGAGGCCTTGCTCTTACCAGCAAGAGACCTTTACACTTATTTGTGCTTGATAATTAAGAGGAAGAAAGAGAAGGGCTTGTTGCTCAACTGTGAGAGGTGTGGTCCTCCAGCTTCCAGTCCTCAGCTTCCAGCTCTCATCTCCTTCAGGGTCTTCTGCTTCAGCCTCAAAGAACCTCTTCACCCAAGGTCGTAACCTTCCCAGGGCAGCCTATGATGCAAGACAGGTCTGATGAGCAGTTTTCATCCTAGGGCTCCATGTTGGGTTGACCAAGGCTTTGTCTAGTCTGCACCACAATTAAGTTGCTCCCACTACCCAATCCCTGTTTCCTCCCCTCTTCCTTTCTTTAGTATGGGTGTTGGTCCCTCATAAACATCTTGCACACAAAACTCTGCTTCAAATTTGTTTCCAGAGGACCCTACCTTCAATAGAGATTCTGCCCAAAGGCGGCTGCTGCCTGCTCCTTCTGATAACAAGCCCACCACTGAGTCCACTGCCAACATCAACTAGAGTGAATCTTTCTCTAGTCCCCCAAGAAATAAACCTTTCTCGAGAGAAGAATCGTCTGGTGTTTGGCGTTGTGCGTGACACCTTGGTTCCTCAAAGAAACTCTCCTCTCACATGCCTGGGAGGATAATCCTTTCGGTGTACTCAGGCTGTAGAAAACAAAAGCTGGCAGAAGTGGTTTTCTGTAAGGAGTTCCTGCTTTCTACCTTGCAACTTCTCTTCAATAAAGCCCAAGTCCACCAGCTTGGAAAGATCTCATTTAGCAGAAAGGGAAACGTAGTGAGAACAAAGCACGTACTGGTATCTTAATAAGTTATCCCAGGGTGTGAAGCAGGGATGTCAGCATCATGCTTTAGAAAGAGAATTATGCTAAGAGAATAGAGAACTGATTGGATGTTGGGTGGGTTGAAAGTGAATGGAAACAAAGAGATTAGTCTAGGTGAGATGTGAGTGAAGCCCAGACTACAGAAAAAGCTATGAAGAGAGAGGCTGAAATGAGTGATTGTTCAGAGTTAGATGTGCCTGATTTTAGAACTTGGGGTGGAAGGAGTCAAAGATGACTACAAGATTCTATTTGGAACTAATGAAAAGATGATGATGCCATAAACAGAAATAGAGACACAGAAAACAGGGCCGTTTTTAGGGTAAGAGAATGAGTTTAGCGGGGGAAGGGCAGAGTTTAGCAGAGTTTAGTTGGCTGTAAGGAAACATGGATGTGTAGCGGCTAAATGGAGGTTCGGAATACCCAATGAGAAGTACTGCTGAATCATCCAGAACTGCTTTCTTTAAAGAACTTTCTTAATGTGGCAGTGGGGTGACATGGGAAGGGAGGGTATTTGTGGTCAGAAAATTCTCACAGTTGGTACGCAAAATTTGTTAATATCCTCCTGACTCTACTCCCTCTATGGCTATAACTTGGATATAGGCAGGATTCCAGAGGTGCCTTGATTTGTGCTGAAAGAGAAACAATTAGATAGTGCATCTGAAAGCAAGCCAAGTAGGCATTGGGTGGAAGATTGAGAACTGAAATGTTCTAGCTCTTAAAAATAAAAACAACAACAATAAAACAAGACACCCACCTCCACCGCCACTGCACACACACAACAACAAATCTCCAAAAAGAGGATAGAGACTCACTATTTCCTAACTCATTCGCTTTTTTCAGGAGAAGAGAGAACTGATGAATATTCTATTTCATCATAATTTGGGATCAGATTAAGCTAGAGGAATGGGGTTCTGCAATTCTTTGGCATCATTACATGCACAAAAGGAGAAAGCTTTTGACCCCAACTGAAAAATTCCTGTCATTTAAATATTAGCCATTAAATCTCTTCTTCCTGGAATCTGAAATAAAAACTCTAAATCTCTTGGAAATATCTATGAAGCACACAATTTTCATTCGCAATATGTCTTAGACATAGCAGATGCTAATATAATTCACACTTCTTCCATCTGAAATGTCTGACATAGCATAGTATTAATAAGGTAAAGATTATGTGAAATAAAATACTTCTGAAAAATTTTAAGGCTAGTAATAATTATAGTCTTTAAAACGATAGTATTTATTGAGCACTTATGATATGTCAGTTGATATACTTTTCTTGCCAGTCTTCTATATCCAATCTTTGAGGGAGGTGTAATTATTGTCCCTATTTTACAGAAGAGAAAACAGAAGCCAAGAGATTTTAAGTAAATCTCTCAAAGTTATACAGCTTATAAATGTGAAAGACAAAATATAAAAATAGGGCTGTCTAATTTCAAAATGTTTATCTTGACTGTACACTATAGAATCTTCCCTCCATGGCACCAAACCTTGAATTTGGACGTCTGTAGATTAAAATATGTATTTTGAAAAGTTCTGAATAAATTGTGAAATAAAAGCATTCATTGCTTGTCATGATTGTTGCTAATCAATGTGTTAAGAGAAGGCAATATTAAAAAATATTTTTACACTTAATGGTTCCAACATGCAGAGGATTTTGATAGAATACTACTTTTTAAAACGTGTAATCAACTCTTTGTGTGGGATATCAAAATTTAGTTCAGTTCAAAAATGTGTCAAAGAGAGGTACAAAACCATGGATACAATGGATAATTCTAAACAACGTTTTAAAAAGCTTTACGGGGGCTTCCCTGGTGGCACAGTGGTTGAGAGTCCGCCTGCCGATGCAGGGGACACGGGTTCGTGCCCTGGTCCGGGAAGATCCCACATGCCGCGGAGCGGCTAGGCCCGTGAGCCATGGCCAATAAGCCTGCGCGTCCAGAGCCTGTGCTCTGCAACGGGAGAGGCCACAACAGTGAGAGGCCTGGGTACTGCAAAAAAAAAAAAAAAAAAAAAAAGCTTTAGGGATTGATTTCCATGATTAAAGCTATCCTGCATATTTCATTTTTATACCATTTTGGATAATTGGAGAACATTACAAGTTAGCTTTTGAAATGTATAATTCTCTAATTTAAGGGCTTCATTTTATAATACTTTGAAATTATTAATTAAAATCTTTAATACCTTTATTCCAAAGTTGAGGCAAAATACCTGTTAAACATTTCAACAGTTCCTCTGTGATTCAGCAGATTGGGACACTTTTCTGGCTAGTTCTTATGCCAGTATAATATAATAGCATAGATAGAATACATTAGAGTTGGACACTGTATTAGTTACAGTACCATTGGACTGTGATTTATTTTAAAAGACTGCAAAGCATATGTCTCATACACAGAACAAGCTTGTTCCAGCTCAGTTGGCAAAGCGAGTGGGTGGCGGGAAGTACTCTACTCCATGCTGTTATTCAAGGATCCAAGTTGATGAAGGCTCTGCCATTTTCACCATGTGGTATTGACATCCAGCCAGTTGAAGTGGGGAGAAAACCTAAAGGATTTTAAATGGGAGTTTTAAAGAAGCCAGGAATTGAATTGTGTACATGACTTTCACTCATATCCCATTGGCTGAAATTCACTACAAGGAAGGCTGGAAAATACAGTCAATGTGTCCACGAGAAGAGGAAATGAGTATTAAGACGTTAATGACAATCTCTGCCACAGACAAAGGTAGATTTAAGTCCCAACAATGCCATTTACTTTCTGTGAACTTGGACACATTACTTAACTTTTCTGAGCCTCAGTTTCCTCTTTTGTAAAATGGTAGTAATACTAATTCATACTTTGTATAATTGTTATAAGGATTAAAAGTGATTTGTGCATAGTGTACTTAGCTCAGTATTTGACAATAGGAACCACTTGGTAAATGATAACGCTTGTCTTTTTGCGAGAAGAAGGTATTCAAGGACATCGTTTTGGGTATTATAATAGGAGGTATCAGAACTGGGTAGGTGTGATTGAGTATCAGAACTACTGAACAAAATCTTAAGCAAGGGACAAATTGCAACGCAGGTTTATATTATTATTATTGTTATTATTATTAAGTAACAATAATGATAGTTAACATTCATTGATTACTAACTTGATAAAGACCTTTACATAGATTAATTTATTCAATACTCACAATAATCCTATTATGCAAGTGCTATTATTATACCTATTTTTTAGTTGAAGCAACAGAGATTTAAAATATTAAGTAATTTATACAAATCTACAACCAGGAAATTAGAGAAATAAGATTTGATTGCAGATCCACCTTACTAGAAAGTTCAGGTTCTAAAAAAAGTCTATATCAGAATCTAGGGTGAAGGGGATTCATCAAGTCTAAAAACAAAAATGAATAGAACTTATCAAGAGTGTTTGGAAGGATTGTTGACAGTTCTCAGCCAAGGCCAGGAACATGAAAAGTCAAATTCTAAAGAAGTCCAGAGGTAGGTCTGTCTCAGGATGGAGCAGGGGGACATCATTAGCAATAACAACTTTGCCCACTTAAAATTTTTGCCTAGAGCAAAACGACACATCTCAGAGTATGAGGATGGGTGGGGAAAGAAATATCTAATTATTTGTAGGATCTTGTTTGAGATTCAGGTTATCACTCCAGGGTGTTAGGATGCCACCTAGAGATACTGCCAGGTCATGGCTGAGGTCCTAATCATCCTACCATACCAGGAGGGACGACAATCAAAGCTCCTGCAGCCCCATAAGTCGTGGAAAGGAGCTGATGTTTGGCAAGCTTGGAAACACCTCCAGCAGCAGGTGAGGGCCAGAGGAGGGTGTGACATAACTAATGATTCCCACCTATTATGTGCACCAAGAAGGAGATGAGGGATACAATTTGGGGACTGTGGGTTTTCCTAGGTTGGGGGCTGGTTACTACTATCAGGGTTTAGATTACAGGAAGTACAGCTTCTGCTTGGGCAAGAAGCCAGGGTCCAAACAATGTTCAGAGTGCCTTCTCTGATCCCCTCAGATGAATGTGATCTACCCTGCCTATAAATCCCTAGATACTTTTTATGTAGTCAGTGCTCTCTACATATTTATAATGGCATTCAAAAGTCAAAAAACCACAGTCATTTGTAGTTCTGTATGAGAGTTATTCAAATAGAGGAGGAGAATCAGATTTCCAGAGACATTTTGATACCAGATGAAGCTGGAGGTTGCTTGGGGAATGGAGGTGGAATAAAAATGACAAGAGAAAATATTGATAAAGTAACTTCTGCTAGCTGGCATATTTTGGGTGAAAATATCCAATACTGCACATAATCTTGTAACATATTTTAAAATTGGTAATAATGTCTTCAATTTTTAGCCCCCAAACAGAAACAACTGGCATCATCTGCTCCTGTTAGTAGTAATTCATGGTTTATGTTTACTAAATAAAAGCTTTCTGCTCTATATTTGAGCCAGAGCCTTTCTTAAATTTCACACACTACACACACAAACACACACACACACACACACACACACACACACACACACACACACACA
>NW_020837946.1:67403329-67407402 GCF_003676395.1 Aethalodelphis obliquidens | reverse complement strand
ACACACACACACACACACACACACACACACACACACACACACACACACATGAAGTGTCTATGGATTTTAAGGATGGCAATGCCATTGGCTTTCTTTCCATTCACAATTTAGAATTAAATCATGCAATTTAACAACACTGAAACAAATGCCACAAGGAAAGAGAACCTGCCATTTGAAGTGGAATAGAAGCTCTGCTGCTAATGGGACCATGCTGTAACTCTCCTGAGCTATAGGAGAGCTAGACACATCCCTGTGGAAAGTAGCAATTACCTTCAATCTCCCTGATCTGAAGTAATCCTTGCTACATGCGTCCCTCATTGTGAGTGATGAGGCCCACTGTTTGCTGAGTCTAAAACCAAATGATCTTTCACAAGCAAAATTTAAACTTGAAATAGGATTCTCTGGCTCCTGATTATGAGTCTATTTTTTTCGTGTACTTTATATGTTCCCAAATCAGGCTCAGGCTGGCTACAGATGGTGCTGGTGTGTAATGAGAAGGGCTCTGAAGCTGCTCTAGCTCCCAAGGGAGGGTTCGGTAATGGAACTAACTATGTATTGTCCACCTTATATACTAGATTTGATTTTGGACTATTTGCCCAACTGTGTGTGTTTATTTCTCTGCACTGGAAGGCTTCCATTAGCTCCAGGCTGATTGAACATAGACTATGGAGTGAGAAGGAACAGAACATTTTTTCCCCCCGAATGCTGATGTAATCCCTTTTCTTTTACTGACAACTGAGTAATGTTTTCCATTGGAAACTGTGTTAGAAGTGAGCTGATACTTGCAGTCATTAGTGAAAAAGAATTGTTTTGATCCCAGGGAACAAAGTGAGCATTATTTTTTGGATGACATGGTTTCAGAAGTTTGTGCCTAAAACTTGTGTATTCAAGAGCCTGAAAGAGAAACTGCTAACAATTTAAAGCTGAAAATTACCTTGTTTCAGTAAATCGAAAGATTAATATTTAAGACCTCATAAATTTTGCTCACAGAGCATAGCCAAATATTATTATCATAACGAAAACAAAACCCTCAACTCAGCAAATTAGTCACCGAAGACCACATGTAAATTGACATTTTAGTTTCTTAACTAATGGAATCATTTGTCATTTTAGTGAAGCAGTTCATTATAAAAATAAATTAAGAATAAGTAAATTGTAGTCATAACAATCATGATGAAATTATTAGTAATTACATTTACCGGCATGAAAGTTTTTTGCATGCTTCTCGTCAGCAGATGTTATTCAAAATAACTTTGGAAATGGGTATTGATGTTATATCAAGGTTTATTTTTAATTTAAAAAAGCATAGTGGAAGTAAGAAAGTTGCTAATTAACATTAGGAAAAATATTGTCTTTCTCTTTCAAATATATACAAACTCAACTACGCAATTCTAATACAAAATGAAGAAAATGAGAAATCTCTCTACTACTTTAACTAGTAAAAGGAAAATTGGAAAGCAGAGATCAGCTCATGCAGTTTCTAAATAAAAGAAAAGGAAATTACATTTCTCTGGGTAAACATTTACTTCCTAAAGCGTGCCAACAAAAGCTACTATTTTAGAAGTGGGACATGGTAGTAACTAACTTGTACTTAGTTGATTTAATTGAAAATGTGCTGTTTTTCCTTTTAAGTCTTGTGTTTTAATTGTAGAATAAAGAATTTCCAATCTGATTTTCTAATTGCACTTGGGATCTGGTATCCTGTTTACATATGTATTGATCTGTCAGATGGCCTCATATGTATCTAGGTGGGCCATATTAGGAAGAACATTTAACCCATTTTTACTATGATACCCATTAACAGAACATTTTTATTTCTAAAGTTTTAAACATAATTTTTATACCTAACATTCAGTTTATGCAGATAACCATCATGCTTCTGATTTGAAACTTCAATTAGTAAAATTTCAGGTGCGAAAAAATATATACTTTTAAAATTTTATAAAATGCGATTTAAATGCCGACATACAGAAAAAAATAACATTGGCTAAAAATTACTTCTCTTTCTACTCTATTTAAGGTTTACACAGAAACATTTCCCCAAATGGCTACTATGGCTATTGTTGTGTTTAGCTCATGTTTGGTGTTAATAAATTGGTTTAGCAAGATAAGACAACTTTTCTTTCAAATTTGCTTGTGCACCTAACTATATAACATGTTCATATGTATGTGTGTGTGTGCGCAGTGTGTATATATATATATTTATATGAAGTAACAAAAATGGCGACTGTTCGTAGTTTTCTTTACAAAAATGAAACACTTGCAATACTTTCAAAATAGATTAAATTATTATAACCACTGCTTATCTTGTTATGATTTTTTCTTAAAAAAATAATGTTGGACCTATCAGACCAGTCATCTGGGGTAATATTTGGAATTGAAATGATCTTGCCCAAAAGTTATATTCAAGTGAATTTAGAAAAAGACAGTGTTATTACCAGATAGTGGAAATTGCTCATTAAAGTCTAATGGATTCAGCACCTAAAATGAAGGTGGAGAATGGAGCAGTGGAAGGAAAATGGAAAGGAGAGGGAAGAGGATGAGAGACTGGGGAACAGGGGAGAAGATGGAAATTTTAAATCTCATAATGGGTTTGGGATAGGCTTCTTAAGAGCAAACATACTTCTTGGGTATTCCTTTCACTTATAAACAGTTACAGCTGCTTCTTCATTTACGTTTTTAAGACTCACTTAGAAGACTGCAGCATTCCTAAGGAATTTTAATCCCTTCTTAAAGTTTGAAGAGTTGGGTAATAATAGCTTTGGGGTAATGTTCAGCTGCTTGAAATTCATATAGTTTTCTTAGTAGTTGGAAGGAAAATCTCTCTCTCTCATACATTTATTCCTATATAGGAACAGGGAAGTAGGTAGTGAGGAAGCAACTTATTTAGTATATTTAGCTTGTAAATAACTTAATCTATTTCTAAGTTTTCTTTTTAAAATCAGTCACCTAAGGGGAACAATTTCAAGGAACATAAACGTCATAAAGTATTTACTCTTTTTAGAAATATTAATATTTCTAGGTTGAAAAGAATATTGAAATGTAAATCGATAGTATTTTGCCATATTGACATAATGCAAAACGTGAAAGGACTTGGATGTTTGGTGACTGTTTTTTTTGCGGTACGCGGGCCTCTCATCGTTGTGGCCTCTCCCGTTGCGGAGCACAGGCTCCGGACGCGCAGGCTCAGCGGCCATGGCTCACGGGCCCAGCCGCTCCGCGGCACGTGGGATCTACCCAGAGTGGGGCACGAACCAGTGTCCCCTGCATCGGCAGGCGGACTCTCAACCACTGCACCACCAGGGAAGCCCGGTGACTATCTCTTTTTAATAAACTTTATAAAGGAGGTGGACTTAAATACATTTTGAACATAACATTTTAGAACTCAGCCCTTGGACGAGTTGATTTACTTTTTTATAAGTTGAATGAAGAATTTGTATTTAAAAGCATTCTCTGATTACATCTGCCAATGAGAATTGTGTGTGTGTGTGGGTGTGCATTCATGGGCATGCATGTGCACGTGTTCACGAGACCACTTTGGGGACCTCATGCAGTAAGTTACAACGATGGAGCATGACAGTCAGAATAGCACACACTATTAGCTGGACCTCTACTCTATTACAGTGCTATGTTTGGTGACATAGAATCAAGAGACCCAAGGATACAAGGTCAAAGGTAGCAAAACATTACATTAATCTATTCTCTTCACGAGATATCAGTATATCTCCATGTAAAATACAGCGTTTGCTGTTTAATTATGAGAAACAAATGCCAAAGTATATTATTTAACAAAGGGAATAAGAAAATAGGTGTCTTTTTGCTAAAGATTTATAGATAATTTTTCCCTAGCTCTTACTGTTTCTCTTATTTTATGACCTCTACAGTTATTACTGGGATTGCTCAGGATACTACTATAAATTGACTTGAAGCCATCCTATTCATTCATTCTTTCATGATTGCCAACATGAAAATGACAATGGAAAATCAATCTCAAACAAACAAAATTAGCAAATCTCTTATCAATACAGATGAACACTTTGTATGTTAGGCACATATGGATTAGTTATATAGTG